>NC_092413.1:203449600-203749600 GCF_040894005.1 Engystomops pustulosus | reverse complement strand
GGGGCAGGCAGGCAGGCTATATACTCGAGGGGGCAGGCAGGCTATATATTTGAGGGGGCAGGCAGGCAGCCTATATACTACAGGGGGCTGGCAGGCAGCCTATATACTACAGGGGGCTGGCAGGCTATATACTCCAGGGGGCTGGCAGGCTATATACTCCAGGGGGCTGGCAGGCTATATACTTGATGGGGCTGGGCTGTGACCAATGCATTTCCCTCCCTCAGCTTATACTTGAGTCAATAGGTTTTTTCCAGTTTTTTGTGTCATAATTAGGGGTATCGGCTTATACTCGGGTCGGCTTATACTCGAGTATATATGGTATATTTTAGGGAATTTTACACAGGTATCTAATAATGGGTCATATAGAATTTCACCGTTCTTTATTACTAATTGACTTCATAGAACACCAAAGTGGTTGCCCAAGGTGGGATATAGGGAAGATGATAAATGTTTAAAGTTTGGGGAAGAAGGTGCAGATTGGGTACACTTATTTTGGAGATGTCCAAAGCTTCGCAGATATTGGGTCGGGGTTTTTGAAAACTTTAGTCAGATTTTTGGCATTGAATTACAGCCGGATGTATGGGTGGGAATATTGGGCTATAGTAGGAAACTTAGGGCACCAAAGAAGGAAGAAAAGATCTTGGCTCAAATGCTGTTCCGGGCTAGAAAAATAATACTGAATGTTTGGATAATGGAAACAGTTAGTATGTGGGGAAAAGGTGTAAAAGGGATGGTGGATCTAGAAATGGGATGGGCTAAAGCGAAGGGAAAAATGGAGACAAATTGGATATATAGGGGCAGATTTACTTACCCGGTCCGTTCGCGCGTTCTCTGCACTGGATTCGGGTCCGGCCGGGATTCATCAAGGTAGTTCCTCCGGCGCAAATCGGAAATATTCGGGTAACACGTCGGGAAAACGCGAATCGGGCCCTTAGTAAATTACCCCCATAAAGTCACAGGGGTGGCGAGCATAGTACTGAAGTCAAGCTCTCCCCATCGGAGAGCACCCCCCTTCACTCTAATTGATGTCTCTGCATCCATGGACATCACTATAAGACTCTCCTGAAATCATGATGGCGCATGATGTCAATTATGGAGAAGAGGGCATTCTGAGGATGGGAGAGCTTGACTTCAGTGTTAAACTCTCTGCCTTGTAACTTTATACAACCAATATGCATCTCAAGTCCATTTCCTGGATCATGCCACCATAATAGGTTGTGAAAGAAACATCATCTGAGAGGTTCTTAGCTTCTTGACAACATAGTGGTAGTGGTTTATTGGGTCAGTTTCTGCTGACAGGTTCCCTTTAAGGTTTCTTGAAGGCATTCCCCTGGGATCCCTGGCTTTCAGTATCTGAGTTGGGACGGTCTTCCAGTCGTCCAATGTGACGGTTTGGCCAGAAGTGCAGAGGGTTGGGACCCTCTTAAAACATTAACTTTATGGTTATTATTATTAATATTAACATTTAGATAATTTTTTAAAACCTTTCCAAAATGTATCAAAAGGGTTTTTTCGTCCATTATCTTCCCTCATCTCTTCACTGATACATATGTTTTAGCTGCCAGAACATTTCCAAAACCCTAAGGTCTCGTTATAAAAATATTATCTATACACATCCACCAAATACAAAGGAAATTGCTGAAATTGGAAGTTTATTAGAATCCTTACTTTTATAAGATGTTACATGCTTTCCCGCATTCACAATTGTTCAATAATGCAAACTTCACATGCCAAGCAGATATCTGCAGATCACCTGCCAGTAGTTTTCTGATTACAATCTTTTAAGGAGGAACAATGAGTGACATTCATGGGAGATATCAGACTGCAAAATATGGCAAAGGTTCCTAAAATGTAGTGATAAGACGAAAACCCCCAAACTGTGCTTTACGGGACAGGTACATGTCATACAGACAATGGAAAGTCAATCTTGAAAGGGGGTGTCTGGCTGCTGGGACCCTCAGTGATCATAAGAAGGGGGTTCTGCTTGTGCTCTTTCCCAACCTGCACTCCATATACTTTTATTGGGGTCAGGTTTGGCATTTGTGCCCCATTCATATGGGACACGCAAGGGTCCCTATTCTTATTACTGCTGTAGATAATTGTCTATAGAGGCATCAATATAGAGCTAAAAGAACATCTACAAGTTCGATATAAAAAAACACATTGCAGGGCTGGTCCAGTTACAAAAAAATAGCCCCTATATACAGGGGGTAAGTTTCACTAATGGGACCCCCACAGATCACAAGAACTGAGATTCATTGTACCCCCATTTCCGCACATGCATGCTGCCGCTCTATAATCTGTCTATAGAAGTGACGGATATAGTTGAGCATGGACCTCTGCTATCTCCATTAGCCCCAGTAAGATGAATAGAGCGGCAGGGCGCATGCGCAACTAGCTGTTCTGTTCCTCTGGGATACAACGTGGGGAAAACTGACCACCGTTCTCATGATCTGTGGAGGTCCCATAACTGAAACCCCCTACTGATCAGCAAGTTAATCCCTGTGGATAATCAATAGGGGACGATCAGCTGACACCAGGGTCAGATCCGGAAGCAGACAGCTTAACCTCTGATCCTAGTTTATACAGCTTATATACAGGGTGCCAGGTGCTGTTTTGCCAGTGATCTACTACTAATGACCTTTTCTATGGAGAAACCATTAATAATGAAAACTTGTGAAACCCCTTTAAGACACATTTCAAGCAAAATTAAAGAGCCAATTAACAATTGAAGTAATATTTGTATACAAATATTATTTGTGGATACAACCAATGGAACCCCCACCGATGAGGGACCAAAAGTTCCCCGGAGTTTCCCATAAAGAAATGATAACATGTCCTAGACCTGCACACTATTGCCTTTTATGGGACCCCCAGGACTGCCATCCTTAAGCTATCCTCTATGTCCAATAGATATGGAGTACAGGGCGAGAATTTTGCTTCCACACTCCATTCCATATGGAGCACTTCAGGGTTACCTTCTTCTGATTTCCAGAGGTTCCATCGGCCAGACACCCACCAATCTCACCAAACAATCTAAACGGTGTGATATTAAGAACTTGTAAGGGTTCGTCTCATTATAATTATACAGCTCAGGACATTGAGGATGAGAGGAATATGGAGAACATTTACAGTAAGGCCTCATGCACATAGCACATCCCTGGACAAAACATTCCCACAGCTCAAGGCACTTCATGCCACATGGTGCACCGAAAAGCCATAAGGTGCAGATAATCCCTCTCTTACACCAAAGCTTCTATTCAATAGCTCCTTACTATGGTCCATGTCTTTTTATTTAGTTTTTTCTCAAATTCTGTATAAATAAGGTACAGAGACCCTGTAGAAGTCTCCGAGTACCATGTTGCAGCACCATACGACTTGGAGCATGTACTGAGCCATAATATGTACATGAGGCCTGGCGTGTTATTGGCTGGAGTATATTTCCAGGTAATTACAATCCACCACTTAATGCACTGTAATTCTCTCAAAGGGAACCTACCACCCACTCTCGAATTCACCTCTGGTGCTCTTGCCGTTTGCAATGTTGTTAACCTCAGTTGGAAAAGTAGAGCTCAGCTTTACTAGCCATAGATCCATGGTGAAGCTTGGGTGCACTACTCCAGTTTCAGTGAGTATACAGGAGCTGGGTAAGTATTATGGACAGAGGCAAGATGCATCAGGTGGGACACTAAGCCACCAGAGCTATTGGTCGAAAGAGTGTGTGATGGGTTCCCTTTCAAATTTATAGAGTTTATAAAGTTAATAGCTATCAAAATCAAACATAAATCTTGTAATTGCACATAGGTGAATGTTTGATGAGTTGTAATTAGCATTATTAGAACCAATCTGGAGGTCATCCTTAAATCAATTTTCCAGCCGCCCATACTACAAATTACCTATTTAAGGGTTAAACCATTAGTAGTAATTTATGAGGGTGGAAAAACCTGGAAGCCCTGTCGATCAGCTGTCCTACACTGTGGTTGTATCCAGAAGAACACAGCTCCTCCTTAGTGTATCAATAAACCAACCTCTAATGAGACCATATGGACAATACACCACAGAGAAGCTGTGTTCTTCTACTTACATCAGTGTATGGAATCACCCCCTCAATTTACTTATTCTATAGAAAGGTCATCAGTAGTATAGGAAGGTGAAAAACCTTTAAAAACATAAGTAGTTGAACCACTCTACCGAACATCCAATAAACAATAAAATAAATATCTATTTCATGTGCATTCGATAAAATATTTTTGATTTTTTTTTCATAAAAATTGATGTAGAAAAATAAAACACTAAAGAAGCAAATTATAAAACTCTTTAGAAATAAAATAAAGCATGTGCCACCGTACTAAATATAATTTAGTAGCATTATATGTTCTTAAATATGGCTACGAGTCATACCCTGAGAATTAAGTGCTATGAGGAATCAAATGACTCTTGGGAAATTAAAAAGCTTCTAGATTTTGGAGACAGAGGTAGCAAGAAGTAACATGAGTGCGAAATCATGGCAAGCACAGAAAATAAGACTCCTAATTGTAAGAATCATCCATTTCTTGTATACTGGAAGCATCTGTTGAGTCATTGCTTGCGATAATGCCAACAGAAGAAAGACTCGAAATGAAGGAGTTCATCCTTCTTGCATAAATATCTCTAATGTTGAAATAAGGGAGGTCATTAAATGTATCTTTTGGCTCTTCTTCATTACACCCGTCCACGTCAATGGCTTTCTGCTTTTGATAATATTTAGAAAATTTGTTAAAAATAATCGTTATTGGAAGAGCGACCACCAGTATTCCACAGATAATGCAAACACTGCCCACCATCTTTCCATACAAAGTAACCGGGTGAGTGTCGCCGTAGCCCACAGTGGTCATACTTATGGTAGCCCACCACCAACAGGTAGGAATGTTCTCAAGAGGAGATAGCTCATCGTCTTTTTCCAGATAATAAACAAGCACTGAAAATATTGATATCCCAACAGCCAAAAATAAAAGTAAAAGCCCAACTTCGTGGTAGCTATGTCTTAAAGTAGCTCCCAACGATCTCAACCCAACAGAATGTCTTGCAAGCTTAAGAATCCGAAATATCCTCATAAGTCGTAAAATTTGAACAACTTTTCCCATGTTCTCTATGTCTTCATTCTCCTCATCCTTGGTGTCTACCACCAAGGTGGCATAAAATGGTATAATGGAGACAAAATCTATAATGTTCATGGGGTTCTTCCAGAATTTTTTCTGAGAAGGAGCTGCCGCAAGTCGGACAACAAGTTCAGAGGTAAACCACACAATGCATATTATCTCCACCACTTCGAGGACTGGATCTTCCAGTTCTCGATCGTTGTTATCGAACTTGTGGAACTCAGGCATGCTGTGAATGCACATAGCTACGATGGAGGTTAAGACAACGCTTAATGAGGAAATGGCAAAAATCTTGGCAGATAGAGAGAATGCAGGGTTTTCTAGCCGGACCCATATTTTTTTACGGACCTCTCCAAATTTTTGAGAATCAAACAACTCCAGTTCTTTTTCGAAAATAGACGACTGGTCCGAAGATGAGCCCATACTGATGACATCACTTTTATCGTCCCAGTTTCTTTCAGCAATTATTTCCTTTTTCTCCTGATATTTGTTACTACAACAGTTATCGATGAAGAGCTCATTAATACCCCAATATTCAATCTCTTGGCAAAAGGAGAAAACACACAACTCCTCCATGACGTGAAGCTTTCCTGTGTAGTAAAAGTTTAATATATATCTAAATAGAGAAGGGTTCCGGTCAAAGTAATATTCCTTGTCCGCTACATTGTAGTCATCACAGAGTTCAAGTATGGCTTCCTCGGAATGGCAGTTGAGTAGTTTTCCAAGTCTGGTGTGTGGGAATCTTTGGAGGGTTCTTTGAGCCACACATTGCTTGAAGCCTCCAACATTTAGCTTCACAACTTCATCATCACTCCTAGTTCGATGGAAGAATTCTCCATAAACCATCTTGACTACTTGTGACCGGGGAGTGAAAAGATTCACATTTCACCTAGGAGTAAAAAAAAAACTGCTTATAATTTTTTTTTTTATTACCAAAACATGACATTTTTTAATCTTGTTTAGGGTAAATTACAAGCAGAGTAGAAGAAATCAGCTGGTATGGGGCACGTGGAGGCACCTGGAGAGACAAAGACGAGACTAATCTTGCTGGACACCTTGTAAGGATCTTCATAAGGATACAAGTTCTACAAAGATTAACTGAAAGGGTCATGAACATTCCAACAAAAGTTGCATAAATCAGTAGCATAGGTCCTTTCTCCATGTATCTGGTAGGGTGGACTTGTACCGTGTAAGCCATCGAGAGCAGAAGAAGAGTGAAGAAATCAGGTGATACTTTTTTGAGGCTGAGTATATTTGATGATGCGCTTCAGTGAATTATAGTTCTCCTCATCGGACAAGTGTTCTTGAAAGCTCACCATCAAGTTTCACCTGATTTTTCACTCTTCTACCCCTTATCTGGCTGTGCCATCTTATCTATGGCTCTTGAATATGTCTAGGGCTCCCAAGACAAACCGCATCTCTCCCAAGTCTCAAGAAAAACTAAAAGTTGAGAGTCCTCAGTTGTTGATACCTTTCATTAGTAACTTCTCAAAAAATTGCACCAACGTTCAGCAGGGTGCTCAAAGTACTTTACAAAAAGACCATGCAGTCACTGACAGACACAAATATGATAGTAGAGTGTTAGGATTAACTAGTTGGAAATAATATGTGTAGATGGTTAACACCTAATGGCGTTAGCGCCATTACCCAATGAATTATATAGACCTTCCATGAGCATTTTTAGATTGTTATATAATGTTTTAACGAAATCTCAGTAAAAGTCAAATTTTAATGTCGGGATATGGGTAACAAGAGACTGTCCCCACACTCTTTTTGTAAAATACCTTTTATTAGCTAACTATCTTATATCTGATGCCAATGGCAACCAATCACAGCTCAGCTATTATTTTACCAGTGCTCACTTTACTGTGCGCCAGTTTTCTGTCGGACCTTGCACGTTCTTTCTAGTGCAAACTGCTTACAGGTATTTAAGAAGGGACTGCGCCCCATATGGGTCGTACACTATTCTTCATGCAACACAAATTTCTGCCGTGCCGTACACCTGTGTGACATCACATGATCAGAGACGTAAAAAGTGACATCACATGACCAGGCATATAACGAGCTGTGCACCTGTAAATAATGAAGATCCTGATGAAGGACAGGAAGCAGAGATCTAAAAAAAACGGAAGAATTGATACAAGAAGTATATTGGAAAATTGTAGAACTTTCCATTGCAAAACTAATTTTTTAATTATTTCCTTTAAGTTTTGATCCTATACAATAAGACCACCCTGAAGTGAACGCTGTCACTTTAAATATAAATGAATACAAATTTATTTTTCTAGATTTGGGATCTATAGGCATGAAATAACCTCTACCTTCTTTTGTAATTACAATAAAAATCCTCCATGCTTCACCGATTTCCAATTTTTCCTTGATTGACATTTACTTATAGTTCTCCCCGGCCTCTTTTATAGAGCGCTGCGTCTCTTCGATGCTTTCATTATTTTTTAAAGGGTATTTGCACAAAGAGCAGACCTTTCCTTAAACTGTTTCTGTGCCTTCTAACCTTTAATACAATGGCGCGGCGCAGTAACTTCACGCCGGTTAACCTTGCTCTCACCTCCCTATTGATAACACTTATAAGCAGAAGGAATTATGACTTCCTTCTCTCCCCAGTCACAGCCTAATGTTACTATATTACTTATTTAGAACCCACAAATCGGATTCGTTTTTGTTATATTTTACATTGTTGTCCTTCTTTACTTTCTGCAAAGCTGTTTCTGGGGTAGAAACTGTATTTTTGATAGAATTGTTTTTTGTAACACGGACAACTCACAAGCGGCCGCTGCTCTTCCTCAGGCTGTTGTACCGTTGGGTCGGTCACTGTTGCTTCTGTTTTCCTTCCTGATGTCCTATCCAGATCGGCCTTCCTCAGCGTGACCCTCTTATCTTTTTTATTTAGGGTCCACGGATTGCACCTTCATCGGTTTTTCCGACATTTTCGGGATTTGCGCCACTGTGACAGGTATTTAACTGGGGATTGTGTCGCACGCGATCAGATTGTGTCTGACACACGATTGGATTTTGGCACAGCTGCGCCGGCTTTCATGCAAAATCGGGGGGCGATCCGACTGATTCGGACTGCGCCCAGGATATAACTTTCAAATTGTGTCACAAGACCAAGCACTTACATGCACCTGAGCGGGGAAACGACATATGTAGGATATCGGGCGCACAATCTTAGTGAATCGTGACACAGTGCTTTATCATCGGACAACGCACATTCGTGAAGTCCGCAGGACCGGGTAAGTAAATGTGACCCTGTGGGGGTCATTTACTAAGGGCCCGATTCGCGTTTTCCCGACGTGTTACCCGAAAATTTTCGATTTGCGCCGATTTTCCCCGGGATTCTGGCGCACGCGATCGGATTGTGGCGCATCGGCACCGGCATGCACGCAACGGAAATCTGGGGGCGTGGTCGAACGAAAACCCGACGGATTCGGAAAAACCGCCGCATTTTTAAAAAAAAATCTGTCGCGGAGCTTGCACTTACCTTCACTCAGCCCGGCTTGGTGTATTCCAGTGTGTTCCAGGGAACTTCAGCGCAGCAGCGCCACCTGGTGGACGTCGGAGGAACTGCCTTAATAAATCCCGGCCGGACCCGAATCCAGCACAGAGAACGTGCCGCTGGATCGCGAATGGACCGGGTAAGTAAATCTGCCCCTATATCTTTCATTGGGCACAAATCAGCTTCTGTGTAATTTAAAGGACCATTGTGACTATAGCTAAAGTGTCTCCGACCAATCCCTGTTGCTTCTCCGGGATCTGACTTCTGCGTCCCTGACTCGACCTGTAATTCTTATTGTTGGACTCTGAACTCGGTTGGGTTTTGTTGGACTTGCTGCTGGCCCTGATTTTTGGCCTGCTTGTTGTCCATCTACCATCGGCCTGTCTGTAACAATTCTATTGCTTTGCATTAGACGTAGCATGCTAGTTTTCTCTTGTACTGGGGTTGAAGGGTGAAAACCTACAGGATCACTTTTTATTGGGATTAGCCGGTCTACCGGTCTAGAGGTTCAGTCAATCCACAACCCACTTTCCGTTCAATTACAGAACAATCGGACTCTACTTTCAGCTTTGCTGTGTAGTCTGGCACAGGGTTAGCAGAGCCATCTCAGTAACTTTAGAATGCAATAGGATCTGTGACAAAACACAGCGATATTTTACTGCTGGACTCCTGGAATGGTCACTATACACTATACATGGTGATGCCGGTCTGTATACAGCTGCCCTCACTGGTCTCTGCTGGGTCTTATGTTCACCATTACTTGACTGAGACCTGGGACTGCATTAAAAGGGGCAGCATCTATGGCTAAACAGAGGGAAACATTATACTAACGCAACCCACCATCACAATTTATGACTCCATCCGTTCTCCAATACCTCTGCTTCTGATTGGTTGTCAGTGATGACATCATGTTCATTGCACATATAGCCAAATCCCTGGACTCAACAGTCATGTGTCAAGCCAGGGATTGACCCAGATTTACTAAAGCCTGTAAGAACTGTCCGAGACACAAATGTGTTGCACACCACACATTTGTGTAGTGGCTGCACTTTACCTGTCGCACAGTTGGAACATGCGCCAAATTTATCATGCAGAGTTCGACAGAAGTGTGTTGCACGCCCTATGTTAAAGGTGCACCTAAAAAAAGTTGGTGCACTCTGTCAGAGCAGTGCAGTGCCAGATTCCTGCACCTGGCGCCCCCTGCACTCTACACAGGACACTACACATAGTACACACTGCACTGTTTTTGATAAACGTGGGCCTATGTGTGCAATGAAAGAGACATCATCAGAGATGGGCCAATGGGAGTGGAAGGATCATGTAATGGACTATGGCCACTAAAGCCGGGCGCACCCCCCAGAGGGGTAAGCTATAAAAAGTCCTGCTCCTCCCATCAGGTCCTGCACAAGGTATAATTCAATGAATCAGCTGTGACTGCACTGTGCCTTTAATTCTCCCTTAAAGGAAACCTACCAGGAGGAATCTACTATCAGAAGTAGATCTGGTGATAGATTCCTCCTGCCAGCCTCTGCCCTAATCTGTAATTTAATAATCCTGGAACCTAATCTAATTTGTCAAAAACTTTATTTTAGTAATATGTAAATCAACTGCAGAGGCTACTGGGGCGTGTACTAGCCTGGCCAGGCTCTGGCAGCTAAGGTTAGTACACGCCCCAGTAGCCTCTGCTGTTAATTTACATATTGATAAAATAAAGTTTTTAACAAGTTAGTTTAGGTTCCAGGATATTAAATTACAGATTTGGGCAGAGGCCGACAGGAGGAATCTATCACCAGATCTACTTCTGAAAGCAGATTCCTCCTGGTAGGTTTCCTTTAATTCTGACCCTTCAAGAGTTTTCTGCAAAACTGGAAAATCCCTTCAAATTAAAATCAAATTAATGATACATTTACCACTTCTTCTGTTCTTTTACTTCCGTTCCCCTTTTCTTCCTTCCTGCGGCCACTCACATGTCTCATCCTATAGTATGCGTCCCGGCTGTCGCATGGCAATCTGCAAATGCATATTGTAATCCATATCCCCCACTAATTTCCTGCGCTCATTATCATATCCTCATTATCCCTGTGTATTTATTGTCATTATGGTGGATGACTCTTTAGTCCGGTATGACAGCAGGGCGCAGGGAATTACAGGGACACGTCCACATAGAAAACTGGGAATGACCTATAAATGCTTTTAATAACATTGTGTAAATCCGTGCCTTGTGAATCTCATGTCATTTGGTAATTATAAATTGATCACTGCATAGGCAATCTGAATGTGTAATGTAATTACTGGATCAGACGTTGCAGGAAAGGGAATTTCAGCTTCCCCAGGGGCCGGGATTTATGAAGAGAACTTCCAGCATTTTCATCCAGATACATGATATTATACTGGTCAGAAATATTTCAGAAAGGAGCATAAAAATAGCAAAGGGCATTCAGATATATGGTTTCCACAGAGCTGCATATAGTATATTGATTATACCTTTGATTTTTGCCCATAACTACTAGTCCTCCTCAGTTATGGTATGACATGTCCTTTCTAGAATTCCATCTTTTATGTAGAATCTCAACCATTCACCTATTAAAAATCTCTTAAAAAGTCATTTGACAGCAGAGAAGAGTCATCATTTGGCTGAGATAAGTCATGTTTATAGGCTGCAAAAGGAGAGTCAATACAGATGTCCCTGTTTTCGGTAAAGGGTTAACGCCCACGATCAGAGGAACATCTGATTGTTGTTGTTACAGGCAGGTGTCAGCTGTAATACACTGCAGACACCCACAGCTTCTGGCATCGGCTCCATTCATCTGGAAGTAACAGGACGGGTCGACTAGTCAATACTGCCCCTGCAGTACTTAAGGGTTTAAAGGGGTTTTCCCACTAACAAAAATTAGGCCCTATCCACAGAGACCCCCACAGATCACGTAACCGAAGGGTCCGATGGGGTCCCACGTACCTCCGTCGGACCCCTCGTCCCTCCGTCTACTCCATTAGTCTGACGGAGTGACGACCCCTCATTTTCATTTTAAGACCCCCACTGATCAGCATGTTAGGCCCTATCCCGTAAACCCCTTTAGTGGAAATCTACAATCAAAATCCGGGTATCTCTTACTGATAGATCCAGGCACTGTGACTTTGGTAATCTTCATATAGATATATTACATGGTCTCCTTCCTTCTAATCTTCATGTATAATTATGTAAATTAGCCTGGTGTTAATATGGTGTTACCAGAGCCCCTCCGCGCTGCAAATTCACAGACTGCTACACTGTATTCCCCTGCTCTCTCAGCACTTCCCTCCTCCCACTGTGTACTGCTGCCTTGAGTATACAGCGGGCAGAGGGAGGCAGAAAGTGTCACAAAGTAGTAAGAAAGGGAAGACGAGCTGCTGAACAGTGTAACAGTCTGTGAAGACAGAGAGTGAACGGCCTTCTGGCTTATTACAATAATTTTAAAAGTTGGTTCTGCTACTAACAATACACACTGGTATAATTACACATCTCTCCAGGGACAATAACTATTACCATCTGCTGCTTTGTAGCGTCCAAACCTACAGCTCTGGCACGGTGGCTGAGTGAGTAGCACTTCTGCCTTGCAGCGCTGGGGTCCTGTGTTTGAATCCCACCCAGGTCAACATCTGCAAAGACTTTGTATGTTCTCTCTGTGTTTGCATGGGTTTCCTCCAGGTACTCCGGTTTCCTCCCACACTCCGAAAAACATACTGTTAGATTGTGAGCCCCATGGGGACAGGGACCAATTTGTTATGCTTTGTGCAGCGCTGCGGAATCTGTGTGCGCTATATAAATAAAGAATTATTATGATAGTGTGTATCCCACTCTGATTATATTAGTAATGTATGTGCTCTGCTCTTTGGGCCCTGTGGATATCAGATCACAGAAACCCCTGGGGTAATAATAATGTGGGTGATTGTCTTACACAGATGTATATAGGCAGCGCTGAGTTCTTCCAGACGTACCAGTCCTATTCTCCTCCGCATGTATCCAGCGATATACGTAGATAGAACGCTCCCAATTACAGGACGGATAAGAGCGGGATGAAGATTGATTCGCTTTTCACGGTGAAAACAAGTAGAAAAGTACAAGAAGCGATAAGAGCCATTTGCCTTATTAATGCTTCTTTCCTGAGCAATGCACTAAAAGCCGGGGCGGAGGAGATCCTCAGTGCTTTCATGTGCCTAATGCATTGCTTCTCATGGCTTCCATCTTCAGACGTATCACATTCTCTGCCGTAGATCTACCCTGTTACTTCCCTGACTACTACCACTAATAATTCCTTTATTTATATAGCGCACACAGATTACGTAGCGCTGCACAGAGCTTGTCACATCAGTCCCTGTCCCCAATGGGGCTCACAATCTAATCAACCTACCAGTATGTTTTGGAGTGTGGGAGGAAACCGGAGGACCCGGAGGAAACCCACACAAACACAGAGAGAACACACAAACTCTTTGCAGATGTTGACCCTGGGATATGAACCTAGGTCCTCAGCGCTGCAAGGCTGTAGTGCTAACCACTAAGTCACCATGCTGCCCTAGGAATAGAATATGTACTGTAGGTCTAGAGTGAACCTGTCATCTATTCTGGATCTGTCTTCCAGAGTTCACAACCCACTGAGCTTTCATTTATAAGGTAGAACTGGAGGCATAGTACCCCCACTGAAAAACTTATTTGCATATTCCTTACTCAAAATCCCCAGCCTTGCATTGCCTTTAAGACTCCAAGGTGGTCTGCAAAGGTAATCTCTATAAGGAGATCAAATTCCTTCCTGACCTACATCAATGACCTCTCACTTAGCCAAGCCAGTTCCCTACACTGTACTGATGAGATTTAATAACAATCGAAACAGCACTGACCACAATTGGATGTATCATTTTGGTTTGGCTGTTGTCCAATGTCATGTTACAAGGCTTGAGAGTCAGAAACAGATATATAAGGAGCTTAAAGGGAACCTGTCACCACATTTTCACATATAAAGCTAGTGACAGGTTTCTATAGAGCACTACTAACTAACTGACACCCTTCTTTTAGATGTATAAATTGTTTAGCTTACATCTACTTAAGTCACCTTTTATCTTATATTACCTGGCATCAGAGGGGGTGTGCCCTGCTCATCCGGCCCCTCCCATCTAATCCCTCCAATGGACATGACATAGTTCATGTCATGTGACCAGAGTGACATCATCTCAGGTTCCATTAGCCTATTAACAATAGCAAACTGTACCCCATGCATGTATCTGATCACATGAAGTCACAGCAGTCTCCATGGACTTCTACTCCTCTCCATCCTCCATGGAGGCTGCTGTGATTTCATGTAATCACATACATGGTGTACAGTTTGCTATAATTAGAAGGCTAAAGGTCCTGCAATGATGTCAAT
This sequence comes from Engystomops pustulosus, assembly GCF_040894005.1. Lineage (NCBI taxonomy): Eukaryota > Metazoa > Chordata > Amphibia > Anura > Leptodactylidae > Engystomops > Engystomops pustulosus. The sequence continues at coordinate 203,735,552 of NC_092413.1, read as the reverse complement.
GGTCACATGTCATAAATGTAACAGAAGGCACCGTGTAAAAAAATGTACACAATTTTTCCCATCTGTACATATCCCTAAGTACAAGGAGGCAGAGCAGGGATTTGAAGAGACACAGAGCTGTCAGTCACAATAATGGGGCGTAATTCACTGCCAGTTGAGAGAGAGAAGAGTCACAGATACCAGACATGAGTCAGAAGATCTAATTTGCATATCAGAAAAAACTTCTGTAATTAAGGTACAGTGCCCCACTGGCAGGTAATTTTAGGTGATATGGGGAGGACTTGTAACCCTTTATCAGCAGGCATTGTTACTCAGGATGGTCAAAATCTGGTGACAGGTCCTCTTTACTGAATAATTTTCTCATGCAGAAAATTTAATTTGCATATTCCTTACCCAGAGTTCCCAGTGGAGCATGCATAGCCTTTAAGACTCTATGGATCTGAAATGGTCGTTTTTGAAGGTGATCCCCATATGAAGAATGAATTCCTTCCTGACTTATGTCACTAGCCTCTCAGCTAGCCAAAGCAGTTCCCTACACTGTAGGGAATCATATCAATATGATATGTCATATATATTTATATCAATCATATCAAAAGATGTCTTGAAAGTCTGATGTGATTTTGAATGTGCTGCATTATTTAAAGTAGAAGTGGCATAAAATTAATTTGCATAAGATGGCAGCAGATGGAGGACCATGTGACTGTACACTCCCATGAGCACTCACTCCTCTTCAGCGGCCTGTGAGCTATCTGTGCAGTGATCTCCTTTCCCTGTTACATAATGAGCATTGCACCTGTGTGACATGACATGACCATTGATATAACGAGCTGTGCACCTGTGTGACATCACATGACCAGGGATATAAGGAGCTGTGCACCTGTGTGACATCACATGACTAGGGATAAAGTGAGATCTGCACCTGTTTGACATCACATGACCAGGGATATAAGGAGCTCTGCACCTGTGTAACATCACATGACCAGGGATATAAGGAGTTGTGCACCTGTTTGACATCACATGACCAGGGATATAAGGAGCTCTGCATCTGTGTAACATCACATGACCAGGGATATAAGGAGTTGTGCACCTGTTTGACATCACATGACCAGGGATATAAGGAGCTCTGCACCTGTGTAACATCACATGACCAGGGATATAAGGAGTTGTGCACCTGTTTGACATCACATGACCAGGGATATAAGGAGTTGTGCACCTGTTTGACATCACATGACCAGGGATATAAGGAGCTGTGCACCTGTTTGACATAACATAATATCACAAAAAATCAATCATGCTTAGAGAATGGAGCAGCTCCCATATACACAACCAGGACCAGGATGAGGAAGTGTAAGAGGTACAGTTATACCCGGCCCTGGAACCTTAGTTGCCGATTTAATGCCCATTACAGCATATTTTTATAATATGAGGGGACCAATACTATAAATGATACTTAAAGTTGGGGACCTGGTAAAGATTTAGCAGTAGGTCCCGGCCCCTGATGAAGGCACAGATACGACGCATGAACCAACCTCCCAATTGTTATGTGATAGTTCCTGGTATTATATAATAGAAGAACTATTAATAATATGCCAGTGCGGAATGTGATGATGTGAAATGACGACCAGTGTAAATAATTAATCCGCTGGTAATGATGTTTGTCTTGTGATAACGGATTCTATTTCAGGTTCGGAATAACATTACAATATTACTGTCATAAATAATGGAGGGATCACAATCACATAGGGTTAGGAATGATGGGTTCTACATCCTCAGTGATAGGGGATGGATCAGTGTCTACTGCCAATGTTAGGGAGTTTGGGTGGAGGACCTTTTTTTTGGACATGTCTATGTATGTCTATAAGGTAGGGGAGATTTATCTGAAGTGTCTATGAGCAAAACTGTTCTATTTGCTTGTGGCAACCAATCAGAGCTCAGCATTCTATAAACTTGGGAAAATGAAAGCTGAGCTCTGATTGGTTGCTCAAAGACACTTATGATAAATCTCCCACGGCACCAAAAAGTGCTGTGTTACGACTAAGAGTCTACATGTGTCCAAGTGGTTTATTGTGATGTCAACAGTGGCCTTTTAACATGTCACGTGATTCTAGTGAGTTGACTATGTAATTCTCAACCTACCGGGGCTTATTTACTAAGGGTCCCGCTGCCGCATTTCTGTTGGGTTTTCTGACGTTTTAGGGGATATCACAGCTGGGACAGGTATTTAGAAGGGGATTTTGTTGCATGCAATAGGATTTTGGTGCATCGGCGTCCGCTTTCATGCAACAGAAATCGAGGGGCAGGCCATCGGACAATCCGATTGATTCGTACAGGGCGCGGGATTTAACTTTAAAATTGTGTCACTTACACTTACATGCACCAGGAAGAAGATGGTGAACTCTGGCGGACCCGAGTGGGGAGCGACACATGCAGGAAATCGGGCGCACGATATTTGTGAATCGCGGCAGAGTTCATTCTTGTCGGACAGTCCGGATTGGGGAACGCGCAAAACCAGGTAAGTAAATGTGCCCCATAGTCTTCACACCCCTCCATGACCACTTGCTGTGTAGTTTGGGGCACAGCTTATGAATCGTAAAACTTCTCCGACACTCTTTTTAGTGCAATTATTGGCGCAAAGTAAGACCCACCAATGGTCTACCAATTTCTATTTCATCTTCATGAATGTGGAGTCATTGCAGACACTTTCGGCAGTGCGCAAATTTATAGATCCTTGTCACACATTAAAAAAATCACAGTCTAATAAAGCTCAGTTTGCGCGCCAAAAAAATCCAAATAACAAATGCCGACCATAACGTCTAGAAACAGCATTACTCCTCATGCATACACTGGACAACGGATTCCTGCAAATTTAGCTAAATTGGAGACACATTCACTTGTAATACCAGTAGGCAGGGTTGACTCCAGCAGCTTTCGGTAGGCCCCTGGGTGACAGAGCCTCAGTGGGCTATATACAGCCCCTTGTGGTTATTTTATACATAGCCCCCGCATGGTTATTTTATATAAAGCCCCCTTACCCCCTATTAGGTACAGCCCCCTTACCCTCATGGATTACATATGTACAGGATTATGTGGGCCCCCAGCAGCCCTGGGCCCCAGCACTTGCCCAGGTATTCCCTGTGCCGGTAGGTGCCCAGTTTTGAACTCTCCCGACTCCCCCCCCCCCCCCCGACATTTACATTTAAGTGAATACTTCTACAATACAGAAACTATACTATAAGTGTATACTATACAGCTTTCACAAATTATAGTATAGAAAGAAAACTCTAAGAAATCAAACATTTTTAACAGGATTTCTTTTTTTTTGGGGGGGGGGGGGAAGAAGGGGGCCATGACCTTGTGGCCTTTACTCCCCAATATAATCTATCCATCTGGAAGTAAAATAAAATGAGTTTTAATTTGAGCACATTCCAGATGTCACAGCTACGGGAATCCGTGCCTGCTAATCTGGGATAATAATAAAACAACATAAATACAATACTATTTATAAGTCTGTATCTGCAGACAAAACATTTTCCATATTCTCATATGTGAGAAAATAATTCCTGTATTACAATGGATGTGGTTTTCAATGTCACTTGTTAATGTGTTCTGCATTGGGTATATATCCCAATCTATAGATCTGCTCCTCACATAATCAGGTGTAAATCCAGGTAACTGGAGACTGTATAGAAAGATTTGTTAATTTGGAGGGAGGGATTCAACTGATGGGTCAACCTCTTAAAAGTATGTATAGCACATTTATTTTCCATGCCACACTTTTCATCCACCAATCAGCTCCGATATAGTATCTACTTCCTGTTCTTGTCTCAACACACAGGAAATGCCTATGAACAGACCCACCCATTTCCGCAAATGACTGGTTGAGAATGAATGGGACCAGGAAGTAGAGACCAGCAGGAATCAGGCCGCCATGGAACAGGCACAGCAGGGTGAGTATGATTTTTTTCATCCAACAATGTCACAATTTTTTTCTTCCTACAGACCAGCAGTGGTCCCCAACCATTTTTGCCTCGGGGACTGGCTGTAAACATAAATTTTCTCCAGGAACCGGTAGGTTGGGGAGATGTGGTCATAGTTTTATAGCCAAAAATGTACTTTTGCATGCCTCACCATAACTCCCTCTGTGCCTAGCTTATATGGTCCCATTTCCTGAAGAAGCGCCCCCCTCCACTTATATTTTCCCCTTTCCTGCAGCATGCCCCCCTCCCATGTCCCCTTTTCTTTAGCTGCCTCCACCTTCTCCTTCCAATGTCCCCTTCCCAAGCCAAACTCTGTGGAAAGAATAAATCCAATACTCACCTTCCTCGTTCCCCTGCAGCAATCTTCTCTTCGTTCACTTCCTTATTAGTGCATGGTTCTATTGTCAGGAGACACTATGTGGTGAAGACTTAACATGCAAATTAAGTAAAGGAAAAGAAGACTGCTGCAGTGTAACGGGGAAGGTTAGTATTTTATTTTTTATGTTTTTCTTTTTACAGAGATCAGTCTTGGGTCACAGATTGGTGGTTGGTGAACACTGCTGTACAGTATGTCAGGATACTTTTCCAGGGCTACGGGACAAATACGGTCTGAAATTAAAGGGGTTGTCCACTTTCAGCAAAAAAGTGATATTGTTTGTGTAATGTATAGTTATTCACTTTTCCATTATACTTTTTTATTTATATAGCGCCTACAGATTATGCAGCACTGCACAGAGCTTGGTAAATTGGTCCTTATCCCCATGGGGCTCACAATCTAATCAACCTACCTGTATGTTTTGGAGCAAGAGAGGAAAAAGGAGGACCCAGAGGAAACCCAAGCAAACAGGGAGAGAACATACAAATCCTTTTGTTTTCTAGATCTCAGCTTGTTGTAATTCTATTGGAAGCCTCATGGTTTACTCCCTGTGGATACACATCGGTCCTTGGTCATGCGATGTCAGACAGGTGCGCAGCTCATTATATCCCTGGTCATGTGATGTCAGACAGGTGTGCAGCTCGTTATATCCCTGGTCATCTGATGTCACACAGGTGCAAGGCTCATTATTTCCCTGGTTATGTGATGTCACACAGGTGCACGGCTCGTTATATTCCTGGTCATGTGATGTCACACAGGTGCACGGCTCATTATATCCCTGGTCATGTGATGTCACACAGGTGCAAGGCTCATTATTTCCCTGGTCATGTGATGTCACACAGGTGTACGGCTCATTATATCCCTGGTCATGTGATGTCACACAGGTGTACGGCTCATTATATCCCTGGTCATGTGATGTCACACAGGTGCAAGGCTCATTATTTCCCTGGTCATGTGATGTCACACAGGTGCAAGACTCATTATTTCCCTGGTCATGTGATGGCACACAGGTGCACGGTTCGTTATATTCCTGGTCATGTGATGTCACACAGGTGCACGGCTCGTTATATTCCTGGTCATGTGATGTCACACAGGTGCACGGCTTGTTATTTTCCTGGTCATGTGATGTCACACAGGTGCAAGGCTCATTATTTCCCTGGTTATGTGATGTCACACAGGTGCACGGCTCGTTATATTCCTGGTCATGTGATGTCACACAGGTGTACAGCTCGTTATATCCCTGGTCATGTGATGTCACACAGGTGCAAGGCTCATTATTTCCCTGGTCATGTGATGTCACACAGGTGCAAGACTCATTATTTCCCTGGTCATGTAATGGCACACAGGTGCACGGCTCGTTATATTCCTGGTCATGTGATGTCACACAGGTGCACGGCTTGTTATATTCCTGTTCATGTGATGTCACACAGGTGCACGGCTCGTTATATCCCTGGTCATGTGATGTCACACAGGTGCAAGGCTCATTATTTCCCTGGTCATGTGATGTCACACAGGTGCAAGGCTCATTATTTCCCTGGTCATGTAATGGCACACAGGTGCACGGCTCGTTATATTCCTGGTCATGTGATGTCACACAGGTGCACGGCTCAATATTTCCCTGGTTATGTGATGTCACACAGGTGCACGGCTCGTTATATTCCTGGTCATGTGATGTCACACAGGAGCACGGCTCGTTATATTCCTGGTCATGTGATGTCACACAAGTGCACGGCTCGTTATATTCCTGGTCAGGTGATGTCACACAGGTGCACGGCTCGTTATATTCCTGGTCATGTGATGTCACACAAGTGCACGGCTCGTTATATTCCTGGTCATGTGATGTCACACAGGTGCACGGCTCGTTATATCCCTGGTCATGTGATGTCACACAGGTGCTTGGCTCGTTATATCCCTGGTCATGTGATGTCACACAGGTGCACGGCTCGTTATATCCCTGGTCATCTGATGTCACACAGGTGCAAGGCTCATTATTTCCCTGTTCACGAGACCTCATGTTGTGTGTTACCTTTACATTGTACGTTATACATCATTTACATTGCCATAACCCCCACGTAACAAACTCCGTGCCATATGGCGTCCTGTCTACTGACAATAGGCGCGTGTCACAGGATGAATCAGACATAAGGAGAGCAAACCTCCGCGACTGGGTAATAATAATAATAATAAAAACAATATGAAAATCTCAATGTTCAGTATTTTAGCAAAAATCGAATATCTGTTGAAAAAAGGACCAAGTTATTCATATAAACATTTCTTAAAAAGTTAAAAGAGTTTTTTTTAGGAATAAAGACAACCCCAAAATGTATCTGGGTTTTGGTTAAAAACCTTATTTACTTTGAGGGAGGGGCCCAATGTGGCAGATGATGTCAGGTCTGTATGCTGATGTCCCATTTCTTGTGCATATAACCACTGAGCCACTCTCTGGTGTTCACATGTCGGTCATGGATACGAGACCACTAAATATGACATCAAAACTTCAAGTACAATGGTTCCAGCAACACCAGAAACCAAGAGCCACAACTTCAGCCCTGGGGTAAGTACATTCAGTTTTTTGTACATTGAAGGCAATCTCTAGTGGTCACCAGTGGTCCACTACATTACCTCCACTGTTCCTCCACGGCTTAGGTTTGACCAGCCCACTGTAATTTCCAAATATAGAGTCAGTGGCCCTCCCTCCTTTCTGACAACAAATCCAAGACAAGTAAGTGTCAAACATGTTTTGGTCCTGTAACCTGCCTACGTCTTGCTGTCATAAAACCATGTAGTTCTAGCCTCAGTGTATCGAATCAATTCGGCAAACCTCAACTCTATTCATCTGTCTCTAGTACAGACGAGAGAATTTCTTGATTCGTAGATTTAGTACGAATCTGCAGATTTTCTGGTACAGTATTTTTGATTCACTTCAGTCTAAACTAGGTTAGGCCGCATTCACACGACCGTATGAGGGAGCTTGTGGCTGTACATACGTCCCCCATAGAAGGTAATGTCCTATCACTCCCTGTGTTTCGGGGCCTACCTAGTGCATTGCAATGGAGAGGGGAGGAGTTTCTCTCCATCGTGGTTGACGTATGCCCGCCCGGTCGTAGACGTGGAGACATAGGTCAGTGTAAATTCACCCTTACTCTATTTGTCCTAGAAATTATATATAACCCCCTCTAGTCCTCCAAAACACTGAATTTTAGAACCAAAAGGTCCTGTCTTGTTTCGTTTATTTTAGACTTTTTTTTCAGTAAGGTTTGTTTAAAAAAGAATTGTAGAAAATTAAGGAAAAAGATAGGACCTTTTTACATAAAATGTTTAGTTTTAGTGGACTACAGAGGGTTATATACCAGGTTCAAGGACAATTGGAGCAACGGTTCCGACCTATTTGATACAGATTTGAACCAAATTTTTGGAGAAATTTGGCAACGCTTCAGTAAATTGAATGATTTACTCATTTCTACTCTCTGGGACTGACACTTTCTGGTCCATGATGGTCTCTAGTTAAATTTTTCAATTACTTTCCTTAGAAGAAATACTTCCCTGCATGTCTTATTATTGCAGGATCAAAATAGGGACCAGCAGATCAGCAGGGTCCTTTTTTGGTGTCTGCCTCGATTATTGACCAAGTTAGCGATTGAGTGATTGTTATTTAATGTTATTTTTTCAGTTCCTGGAAAAATTCCTCTAATCTCATTACATAAAAAAATAATAAATAAAAGTAGAAAGCTACTTCCTTCCCCCCAAAAAATTAGGGATAAGTCTTGTTCCTACTTGTAGTTCTCACCTGTCAAGTGTAGTGTTAAACCGGGTCCTTTATGTAGATTGAAATTCTACATTGAATATTCAATGTTCAAACATATAATGGCATAGCTGCAAATATTCCCACTAATCATGATGTGGACATTGACGTGGACAGCGATTTACACCCATACGATATATCGGTAAGTGGTGTAACATAAGAAATTTGGTAATGTCACTTTAAGATGAAAAAAAAATTACTGTGGCCTAAAGGGAATTTTATTTTCGATCACATTTTCAAAAATTTACATATATATTTTTGTATATTTTCTTTTTTTTTTTAAATTGTTTGTTAATAAAGTTTATTTTCTTACCGTTTTCCGATCACACACGCGCTAGCTGATATTTGCCGGCAGACGAGTCCCTATAACGGCCCAGATTGTTTGCAGTCATTAGAATTCTGCCCAGATAAAACACAAGGGCAATGAAGGAAGGTTCAATACTTGGCTAAAATCACAGTGTCATTACAAAACACAACTAATCTCCGCTGACAGCTCCAATCTTTACCAATTTACGATAATTGCTACACCTAGGCACTTCTCAGTATTGAGGCGTAAAGGATCACTAGCTTCTCGCACAGAGATGGAAATGACCTTTTCGGGTGTTTTTTTTTTTTTTTTTAAATGTTATGTCAAAAAAAATTAAAAGATAATAACAATATAGGAACAGCTCATCTGCATAGTACAAAATGTACCGGGAAATAAAGGGTCGGGTGCAAATCAGCTGGGACGACAATACATGAGTATGCCGCAGGCGTCCAGACATAAGCAAACACAGAGCGAGGAGCTAAGCGCACAATAGGAGGGACTTACTAATGTGCACTAAAAAGCCGTCTGAACTTTCACATGCCACATATTACAAAAGTTTTAGCTAGTTTTTAGACTTTTGTATGAAACATGGGTGTGGCTTCTCAGGGAAGGGGGTGTGGACTAAATTGGGGAACACAATGAGCCACAAATGGGCCAACATGACAACATTTTTGGCACATTGTTCTGGCATGAACTAGATGAAACAATAAGACTATACAAGTATGATAAACCAGGGACATTACTCATAGATCCAGGCACTGTGACTGAGATAATTTTCTTATATTTGTTATTCATGGCCTCCTTTATGCTAAAATCAACCTTTAAAACTTTGCATTACCAGCGGCCCTGTGTGCTGTAGATTCATGGTCTGTTACACTGTGCAGGAGCACTTCCCCCCTCCCAGTATCTGTTGATAGTACTCCCCTCACCGCAGCAGGAGAAGTACTAAGAGAGCAGGAGCAACAGCCTATGAAACTAATAATTATTCCTTTATTTTTATAGTGAATACAAATTCCGCAGCGCTGCACAGAGTTTGCCAAATCAGTCCCTGTCCCAAATGGGGCTCACAATCTAATTAACCTACCAGTATGTTTTGGAGTGTGGGAGGAAGCCAGGGGGCCCGGAGGAAACCCACACAAACACGGAGAGAAAATACAAACTCTTTGCAGATGTTGACCTGGATTGGAGCAAATCCCAGGACCCCAGCGTGGCAAGGCTGTAGTGCTAACCACGGAGCTACCGTGCTGTAACTACAGAAAAGAGGGTAACACCCCCCTTGGCCCTTCTAGCCTGTAGAAAGTTGATTTTAGAAGGAATGAGGCCATGGATAACAAATATAAGAAGATTACCACAGTCACAGCACCTGGAGTTCCCAGAGGATCAGTATGTGCCAGGTTGCTGTTCCATGAAGGAGAAAAAGAATCAATTAAATGTGTGATCATAATATAGGTGATGTTCAGTAATAGCTGCTCTGTTCTCTATCAATGGACCAGGCCTATATTTTAGTAGCCAGTGGTGGGCGGTTTGGATGGTAGCCTGGGGACCAAGTCTTCTAAGTTGCCCATGGCCAACCAAACCACAAACCAAATTTTATACTAAGAAGGACCTTCACCCATGAAATCCTCATACTGTTCCTGCTCATGTACACAAGAGCCATTTCAGGACCTTTGAAGGTCCTCCAAAGATCTTGAAACCTCCGTTCCTCAAGAAGCTTGGTTCTAGTCCCATATGTAGGAAGTGAATTCCAGACTTTCCGGGGCTATAATATTCATACAGTCCAAGGCCTATGGCAGTCTTACTCCATCCCTGGTGGTAGGGTGTGATCTGCAGGACGAGTTTACTTGTCACGATATGAATCGACGGGTCTTCTTGTCATCATACGACAACACATAACACATGTATTATAATATAAGCAGTGAAAAGGAATAATCTACAGCAAGGAAAGTTCTACCTCACATCTACAGCTTCTGGTTACACCATCCAACAACTGTGTTTAGTGATTGTTTTTGAAGATTAGCGAGGGTAGACATGCACCAGCTGCCTGTAAGTGAAAAGGATGGACCTCTAGGGGAATATCCCGGAGCATGAACTCAATGCTGGAGGAGGATGAAGTCTACAGAGGGCCTCATGGGGCTGTAGACAACTGGCATTAAGTCAAGACTACTCAACATAGACACATCACCAGGGACCGATTGTCAGAGTGGTGCCACGTGAAAGACAAATCTTTCAACTCTCATACCATACACGGAGACTTGGCAGTGCCCTCCTCTATAGATTTACCTGCTCTTGTAATCTGGGTCTACAATAATAGCTTGAAGAAATAGAATAAAGTGGAGCTTATTCACTACACCATTATCCTTGTGGATAGTCCCTGGTCAGAGGACCTATAAGATTGTTAATAACCCTAGGCAATGCCAGCGCTAGGACCTGTTTACTGCATATGGACTTTAAAGGTTATACAGGAAGGGACACCATTGGATTTGCATCTTCTGACCTGGTTCTGACAAGGGATCACATGTCCAACATTCATAAATCTTCATTTACACATGAATTTGGACCAACTAAACGCATGATACAAGGTGAAAAGGCCGCATAGATATATCATAACGCTTCTCTGTGTCAGTGGGTCGCTGGGATTGACAAGTCTTCTATGAGCGCCAACCAAAAGTACAGGCAGGGGCACAACAACATGGCTAGCAGCCCTAGCAGCTGCTATGGGGCCCACTGTATCAGGGGGCCCCGGCATCTGACATTAGACACTAAATGGAGGATGTACACCATTATACACCATGTATGTGAGAATCCTCTCCTGAGTTGTATTAGTCTCTAGGTGTCCAAATGTTGAGTTTTATTTACTCCAACAACGTTATTCAAACGCAGCAGATACGCAAAACATAAAATAAACACCTGCCCACTACCTTTTTAATGGGATGAACATTTACTATTAGGCTACCTTCATTACTTGAAAAGATTTTGCCAGACAGGTATAAAAATACAGTTGCCTCTGTTTTGTTTATCTAAAAATTTAAAGGGAACTTGTCACCAGGAATGTCATTTTTAGCTGTTGACAGGTTCCAATAGTCTGTGCTATGCTGATTTAAAAAATGCCTTTGTCTGGATTCTGTATCATTTCAGTAGTTTATAAAAGTTTATTTCACATTACCTGGCTCCCTGCCAGCAGCATGTGGCAAGTCCCTGGGAAGGGCAGCAGCCTGTGAGTGCCTGTGTCTCTTCATGCTTCCTTTCTTTACTCCACATCATCTCTCTGCATGATTGTGGAGGAGAGGAGACTGAAACAGGCTCCCACTGGCTGCTGCAACTGTTCCACCTTCCCCCGAGACTCACCACACATTGGTGTCAAGGAGCCAGATAAGGTGGAATAAACTTTTATAAAGTACTGAAATGATTCAGAATGCTGACAAAGGCATAGCATAGGCTATTGGAACCTGTAACACGGTAAAAATCACATTCCTGGTGACAGGTTCCCTTTAAAGGAATTGATGCACTGGTATATCCACTGTATAAACCCACAGAATCTGTATCAGTTCAATAAAAACAAATGTTTTCTCCTTATAAAGCGCAAACTTTAAGTATGCAAGAATAGCGCCACAAAAATATTTGTTGCTATAATTTGATCTATTTGTGGACTTCTTTAAAAAGCGAAGGCCATCAGTTTAAAAAAAAAAAGGAAAAAAAGTGTACAGCAAATCTCCAGCTTTCAGCACCAATACATTTTTAGACGTATCATTCAGTGCCAAATAATTTCTCAAAATATCCTCTTAATGGATGAACTTTGTTTTTTTCTGATACAGGGAACCAAATTCTCTGCTTTGTCATAGAGGTAAAGGCTAAAATAACGAATGTCAGCAACCACCACTAGGGGTTATAAATAGTATCCAGTAAAGCTCCCCCTGGTGGCGGCTGGAGGAGCTATATTTTCCAAAATAAAGGCCAAAGACGATAGCAATATAGTAAGACATAAATTAATACATAAAGTGTGTTACTGATATTCACCAGGATTGTTTCTGGGATGTGTTTTACTCTCTGTAGGGGCTGGGAAAGAAATTTTACCCTCACAAAACTACTTTTAATGGGTGTTTTCACTTTATAGTTTTTGGCCAATTTATAGAATAGATCACCAGATCTGTGTGGGTCCTACAAATAATGGATTATAATATGTGTGGTTTGGGAGCAGGCTGGGTCCCAAGCCTCCTACAGGGGATGCTTGCCACCTAAATCTCTCACCAAATTTGAATTGTTCCCGTGTTACGATAATAAATAAGGGTCTCCAACCTTGCAATACAAGTGTGCCAGCTCTTACACAATGTCAGACTGGGTTTCTTAAAGGAAACTTACCACTTTAAAATGGTATTTATAACCCTGAAATACCTTGCACCAGCTCAGGGTGCGCTGGTGCCGGAGCATATCTTCATAATTTTCAGAAACCGCTGTATTGCTTGAAAAACTCATTTTTCATTAGATTTCAACCCCCTTTGGTGCACCATCATATGTTCTCGGCGCACCATGCACGCGACCGTGCGTGCGCCTGAATAGGAAGTGCCGGAAAGCTGGTGGCGTCACCGAGCTCTCGGGCACACTTGCGCCTGCGCAACTTTGCGTGCGAATCCGGCCATGATAAAAATTTTAAGTTGCTCCGGCGCGAATATTCCCGAGAGCTTGGTGACGTCACCGGGTCTCCGGCACTTCCTATTCAGGTGCACGGACGGTCGCGCGCATGGTGTGCCGAGAACGTATTATGGTGCGCCGAAGGGGGTTTGAAATCTAATTAATCTAATGAGTTTTTGAAGCAATACAGCGGTTTCTGAAAATTATGAAGATATGCTCCGGCACCGCGCACCCTGAGCTGGTGCAAGGTATTTCAGGGTTATAAATACCATTTTAAAGTGGTAAGTTTCCTTTAAGCCCTCGAGATCCACCTTCAAATGAGGGTGCCCATTGCAGGATCTTTATTGTTTTACAGCCAGAAGATCCTTTGAAACTCTGGTGGGCCAGTCAAACCTAGGGCCATTAACATGAGCCATTCCAGGACCTTTGAAGATCCTGCAATGGTCCATGAACAACAAAACTCAAAGCTGACAGAAAAGCCCCCTCCTTTTCCAAGAAGCTTGGTTCTGGTACCATGTAAAGTAAAAAAAAAATCTCAAACCATTAAAATATTGTAAGGGCCCACAATTTTCTTACAGCCTAAGGCCCACAGAAGTCTTATTCCACCATTGTGTCTTACACCCGGGACCACCACCAATGGGCTAACCTGTAAATGTGCGCACACTACAAGATAGTGGTCAGGACACAGGAACCTCTCGATCTATCTCGATAACATAATATATTGATGCACCAATAAATGATAAATCCCCTCCAATGATACATGTTAGTGGATAAATTCTGATAATAATTGTCCCTTAAAGGTTTTTGAGGAATTTATACTCCTGCTCCCAGTAGGCTGTATGAAATTTGTGTCCAGTAGCTAAAAAAATACAACACTTTCTACTTTTCTACTTTTCCCATGTATAATGCCAAGGAACTGAATGCTCCCGGCTATGATCCCAAGACATCCGTATCTAATGTATCCAAACAAACAAGAAACATCTGGCAAATGAATGTTACTGGTCTGTGAGATTCAATGTTTTCACAAGGTCTATATTACAGAGTGATTTACACCCCGCAGGCCTCTATATGGGTAGTAAATTCTGGGGCATGATGTATTACTGTCCAAGTGATTGTCAAACACATTATCAATTTCATGTAGATCAGCAGAATATAGTGAGAAGATGTCTTATATATATATATTATACTGTAAGTTATGTCTAACGGCCGACACCAGCACTGGACATACCCGGGTAAGTGCTGGGGCCCAGAGCTGCTGGGGGGGGCCCACATAAGACTGTACATAAGAAATCCATGGGGGTGAGCGGGGCTGTATCTAATACAGACAGTCCCCGGGTTACGTACAGGATAGGTTAAGTTGAATTTGTATGTAAGTCGAAACTGTATATTTTATAATTGTAGATCCAGACAAAAAAATTTTTTGCACAGTGACAATTGGAGTTTCAAAATTTGCTGTAATTGGACCAAGGATTATCAATAAAGCTTCATTACAGACACCTTACAGCTGATCATTACAGCCTGGGACTATAGTAACATCCAGAGAGGTCACCAGAGGTCACAGTGGGCAGAGGGGTCCGCCTGTAACTAGGGGGAGTCTGTAAGTCGGGTGTCCTTAAGTAGGGGACCGCTTGTAAATCCATAGAGGGGGCTTTATATAAAATACCCATTAAGGGGGCTGTTTAGGATGATAAACTAGGGAATATTTTAAGGAACAGGAGACTATTTTAGTTTCTGAATTTTTATTGCCACCATGTAAAATTACAGCAAAGGGGCCCACTGAGGCTCTGTCACCCTGGGGCCTACTGTAACCAAGAGGCGACCCTGTCTAAGTAGTAGATTGTGTAGCATAAGAACACAGGGTGAGATTTATCAGAAGTGTCTGAGGTAAAACTGTTCTAGTTGCCCATAGAAACCAATCACAGCTCAGCTCTCATTTTATAATCAGCTGTGCGACAATGAAAGGTGAGCTCTGATAGGTTTCCATGGACAACTAGAACAGTTTTGCTCTTGGACATTTCTGATAAATCTCCCCCAATTTTAAAGATAGATCAGAAAACTGGCGCCATCACACCACAGTTAGTAAAGTTTAAAAAGACTAAGATTATATCAATAAGGTTAGTCCAATTTAACAAAATATGACAAAATTGGAGGGGTTCCTTATTTCGGAGTATGATATAATCAAGTGTAATACTCCGTTTGTCCTGCAGTGGCCGCTCTAGGAAACTTGAGCGGCCACAGTCAGATATAAGGGCCGATCACTGGGATTAAGGCCCCTTCCACACTAGCGAGTGTGATGCGATGAACTCGCATCACACTCGCAACGCAAGCTGCCGGGAACGCACGGCCCGAACCCTGCACCGCGGGAGTGAACTCAGCATGTCAGTTCACTCCCGCGGTGCAGGGTTCGGGCCGTGCGTTCCCGGCAGCTTGCGTTGCGAGTGTGATGCGAGTTCATCGCATCACACTCGCTAGTGTGGAAGGGGCCTAAGAGAAGCCAGACCTACAGAAATGACTTGATCTTCAGAATAAGGAGTTGTCAACATAAACTGATAACCTTGACATCATGTAGCCTAATCTGTCAGGTTGATGCGTTTGTAATGCGCTACGGAATATGATGGCGCCATATAAATAAAGATTATTATTATATTGGTAAGTGATCTCCTTACAGACCACAATTCTCCTCTCTGACTATATTTTACAACTGGTAATCAGACCTGGCCCCCAGTACAACCAGTAATGTGTCCTCGATGTGATTTGTTCCCTGTAATAATGACAGGTTCCCGGCCCCGGGTTCCCGTCATACAGAACATTCAAATTACCGCAGTACAAACCTAAAAGAGGCAAAGATTTGAGACCTCGGGCAATAAATAAGTCCTGCAGACCATTACACCTTCTCATTGCTGCTGTAAGATATAATAGAGGCGCAGAGTCCAGTTACACAACATGATGCCACACAGTGCAAAAGCTAAGACAATGCAAATGATGTTATATTAGTAGGGGATAAAGGAAAGCTACTCTTCTGACTCACAGGGGCCTATTTACTAAGGGTCGCGGATCGCACATTGGCCGGACTGTTTGCCGTTTTCGGGTTTTGCACGGCTGTCACAGATATTTAACAGGGGATTGTGACGCATGCGATCGGATTTTGCCGCAGCTGCGCTGCTTCCATGTGACAGAAATTGGGGGGCGGGCCATCACATGATTCGACTGATTCGGAATGACTGCAGAATTTAAGATTCAAATTGTGTCGCAAGCTCAAGCACTTACATGCACCGGGAAGAAGAAGGTGAACTCCGGCGGACCTGAGCGGGGAAGCGACACATAAAGGATATGGGACGCAGGACAATGCACTTTCTGTGAACTCCTCAGGACCAGGTAAGTAATGTGCCCCATTACAGGCGGTCCCCTACTTAAGAACACCCAATTTACATACGACCCCTAGTTACAAACGGACCTCTGGATGTTGGTAATTTACTGTACTTTAGTCCTGGGCTACAATAAACAGCTGTAACAGTTATCAGAGGCGTCTGGAATGAAGCTTTATTATTTATTCTGGTTCTTATGACAATCCAAAATTTTTTAAATCCAATTGTCACAGAGAGCAAAAAAAATTGTCTGGGGTTACAATTATAAAGTATACAGTTTCGACTTACATACAAACTCAACTTAAGAACAAACCTCCAGAACCTATCTTGTACGTAACCCGGGGACTGCCTGTATGTTATTCTGGCATAATTTAAAGTTGATGTTAGAAGGCAGGCGGTCATGGATAGCAAATATAAAGAGATACCACAGTCCCGGTGCCTGGATCTATGAGTAATGTCCCTGGTTTATCATGATGGATTTTGATGGTAGATTTTCTTAAAAGGGGTTGTCCTGCGCATAGACACTTTGGCGCCCTCTGCTCTTTAAATTAATGAACTCATATGTGTCCACCCGCTACATGGGCTGCGATCGACACACATGCTCAGTCTTCCTTAACTTTCTGCTCCATTAAAAATGAGAAAGAGTTACAGATTTAGATAAAACTTTAGGTTTTAATGTTTATGCAGAAGGTGCATTAGGGGCAGGCTCTACTTTTATGGCTGGACATTGCCTCACCCACAGGAAGAAAACTGGTGCCGCAGAGGCGGGGCTTTACCCACTGTTACAAACACCTTATTTGCATATAATGAATAAACGTCATTTTCCCTAAAATGACAGATTCCTCTGCAATTGGCAAAGTATATCTGGAAAGTTCTCGTATAAAGTGCCCTATAGAGTGCTGGTTGTACTTGTAGGGTGGATTGTGAGACTCCCTCATAATATAGACACCCCATAATACCACCCCAAGAACACATCTAATGGGAGATGTATCATCTACATATAATTTGTGGATAATTAATTACTACATAATACAATTATGGTTTAACATAATACAGGCGGTCCTCTACTTAAGAACACCAGACTTACAGACAACCCCTAGTTACAGACGGACCCCTGGATGTTGGTAATTTACTGTACTTTAGCCTTAGGCTACAATAATCAGCTACAACAGTTATTAAAGGTGTCTGCAATTTAGATTTATTGTTATTCCTGATTCTTATAACAATCCAACATTTTTTAGATCCAATTGTCACAGAGACCCAAAAAATTTGGCTGGGGTTACAATTATAAAATATACAGTTCTGACTTACATACAAATTCAACTTAAGAACAAACCTACAGACCCTATCTTGTATGCAACCCGGGGACTGCCTGTACGTACACATAAGGACACACATGTCACCCATGACTTCCATGACTCCTCTATGTTTTTCGGCAGGACACCACATACAAGCTGTTACTTGTTTCTGACTAATCACATTGCCGTCATTAGTCACAGATGTGCAGCTTATTCACTTATCACTTCACAATGACGACCCCAGGACTTACCACGGCTGACCTTTACGTGTGCGGCTTGTCAGCGAGCAGCAGATGAGATCCGGGATGTGTCCGGTGCACAGCCATAAACCTGATCCTTCCTTGTGGGAAGCGCTGATTAATTTTAATGTTGTTACAAATATAGAAACATTATAAGACACCGGATGGAACATTGCAGGAGCCACAAATAAACCTGATATCAATGTAAGGAATGGGGGGGGGGGCAGGCCCATTTGGATCAGATGCAGTTCTCTAGGTCTGGTGGACTAAGAGACCACCTGCCAATTATTCAGGACATGTACAGGACACTTTCATATATACTGGAATCCTGTTTGCTTCCATTGATACACAGGAGATATCATTAATGAGATCGGACAGTATTTGTGACTCATATCAGAAGTCAGAGACCCTGAACAAAAGTGATCTGCTTGGTTAGGCTATTGTTGCAGCTTTGAAATTCTTAATTGTCTTATAGTCTGGGCCTGTTATGGGTCTTTGGGTACTGAACCTGCTGCTCTGGGTCACTAACTGCCATAAAGAGAACTAGACCCCCCCAAAAAATGAATAAGTTCTCTTAGTAATGAATCAGGCTGCCTGCTGCCACCACTAGAGGGGGCTCATTACATTAAAATGAATACAGCTCCCATTAGACTCAATAAAAACTGTAAATATCCCTTTAATTGAGCTCCTCCTTGTCACCGCTATCTGAAAATTCTGCAGTAAACCAGGGGAAGCAAAATAAGATCATTGTGGGACCCCATTCACTCCATTGGCCCCCCATAGTAGCTGCATGTTTCGCTACATGGTATTTATGTGGTGGCATTCCATAATTAGGCCAGGTTTTGCCTGAGATTACAGTTTAGACCCCTGGCCACATCAGCTGTATGTAGCCATACACATGTTCAACCCGCTCCATCCATTCATGAGAGCTAGACCGAGAGACCTGCGATAGTTACACTGATAAAGTCACTTTATAAAGAAACTGGCTGCCTGTTGTCACCACTAGGGGGAGCTCAGTCCATAAATATTATTAAACTTAATATAAACGGGAAAAATCACTTTGAATTGACCTCCTCCCTGTTGCTGCTACCTGAAAATACAGTAACTAACCACTGCAAGCAAAAGAAAATCAGCATGGGGCCCCATTCATCTCATGGGACCCAAAGTAATAGCATGGTCTGCCTACATGGTAGTTATGTGGTAAATAGATATGCCAGGTTTCACCTGGTATTGAAGCTCGGACCCCTGAATTCTTCCTGTGCCACTTCAGCCCTGGTATAAATTCTCCTTATACAGGCAGTCCCCGGGTTACATACAAGATAGGGACTGGAGGTTTGTTCTTAAGTTGAATTTGTATGTAAGTCGAAACTGTATATTTTATAATGGAAGTTCTAGACAATTTTTTTTCTTTTGCCCCAGTGACAATTGGAGTTTCAAAATTTTTGGTGTAATTGGACCAAGAATTATCAATAAAGCTTCATTACAGACATCTTACAGCTGATCATTGCAGTCTGGGACTATAATAAAGCATCCAGAGAGCTTCACCAGAGGTCACATGGGGCAGAGGGGTCCGTCTGTAACTATGGGTTGTCTGTAAGTCGGGTGTCCTTAAGTAGGGGACCGCCTGTATTGAAACTAACTGCTAGCTGCCACCATTAGGGGGCGCTGAGTACACAGTAAGAAATACAGGGCCACATTTATCACTTTTGTGCGCCTAAGTGTAGTAGTTGCGCCTAAATTCTGGCGCACTGTTTTGCCAGAATTATCACGAGCTACAACCATCTGTGATAAGTATATTTTCTGCCTTTTACTTTACTTTAACACAGTTTAGGCGCAATGTTAGATTCAGGCACTTACATGTGATCCTGCTACAAGCTCCTCTCTGCTTCTCCCACAGGCAAGAATGAAGATAACACTCACAGCAGCACCCAGGTGTGTGACACCCAGCACCCAGTGACCTCCTCACCAGTGGCTTCTCCTGGAGGGATCCCCCAGTGCTGGTCTCCTGCTGCACCCCTGTAATTCTGCACAATATCCCCCTCAGACACTGTGCAGAATTACATGGGGGACACTTGTTTGTAGTATCTGCAAACTTCTGCAAACTTCTGCAAACTTGTGCAAACTTCTCTTGCTCTTGCTGTGAGCTCAGGTTTTGCAGAATGTTTTGTAAATAGAAGGTGATGAACTGTAAATAGTCTGCAGCTCCTGTCTGTAATGTATCTATTATATGTTCCAGTGTCTGCAGTGTATCTAATGTATCTATTATCTGTTCTAGTGTCTGGCTGAGCTCTGCTGCTAGAAATGAGCTCTTTTGCAAAGGGGCTCAGTGCTTTCTTCTCAGATAACGCCACCTTCGGGCTGGAGTGTTTTTGCGCCCGTTTTTGCGCCTAAATGAAAACGTTGCAAGTGATGAATATCATTAGGCGCAGCAAAACATCTGGATTGGTAAGATAGATGAGGGAAAGCTGCTTATTTTTGCTGTGCGGCTAGTTTGGCGTTTAATCGCAAAAATGGCGCAAAAACGGTGCGCCTGAATGAAAAGGCGCAAAAACAACAGAAAAAACGAGTGATACATGTGGCCCACAGCTTCCATTAAACTTAATAAAAACTATAAAAATCTCTTTGCATTGCAGTATGGGGCCCAATTCATCCACAGGGCCCCATAGCAGCTACACAGGAGTTACATTGTAACGTGCCGTATACAGGCCGTTATTGCAGCATGGACCCCTATACTTTGCTGGGACCACTTAAGCAGCATGTAGCCTTACACATCCTAGACCTGCTCCAACCATTCATGAGACCTAGACCCAGAGACCTGGTATAAATCCTCTGACCTGGCTGCCTGGTGACACCACTAGAGGGCGCTGAGTACATAGAAATGAATACAGCTTCCATTAAACTGAATAGAAAATGTAAAAATCACTTCTCATTGCATTGCAGTGTGGGGCCCCATTCATCCCATGGGCCCTTTAGCTGCTTACATGGTAGTTGCCAGGTGATGTGCCATATATAATCCAGGCTATTGCCGGATATTACAGCTTGGACCCTGAATTATTTTGGGGAAACACTTGAGCAGTACGCAGACAGTGCTGGATATTTTGGCAGCTTCTACAACACTCCGGTGATAAAATCTGAACGGGCAAGTGTCCAAAACTTAAAAATAAGAAACATAAAGATAGATCCGAAAAGTCCTTGTGCTCGGAGGACAAAAAAAGAAGTCGTATAAATTTGATGACTCTATGATCCCAGACTCTGTTCTCATGACCTGGGAAGACAGATACGACGTGTTACTAGCACTGAGGGATTGTACCCCTGCCAGAGATGTTAGGGTCATGTTTGTAATTTTGCATTTTATTGGCTCAGGATATATTTACACGTCGTCTTCAGGGCAGCAGATGGTCCAAAGCTACAGCCGAAAAGCTCCGGTCCAAACTATCCATCACAAAGTTTCCTGCACTACAGAATAATTTTATTGGTCTGTACTTTAAAAGAAAAAAAAATGTTTGTGTTTTCCCAGCCTCTCTGGCGTTGCTGTCCTCTGTTTCCCTGGTTGTGGAGTAATCAATCCAATTTCACCTCATTTCCAGGAGATTCATCATCTTCCCCAGAATAAAACCAAAGCAACACAAACACGGATAGTCCCAGGTTCTTGTCCCCGCTAATTGTGAAGAACTAGCAGCAGCAACATGTTATAGAGCAGGAGGAGCTGAGCAGATTGTACATAGTGGGGCAAATTTACTTACCCGGTCCATTCGCGTTCCAGCGGCGGCTTCTCCGCTCTGGATTCGGGTCCGGCCGGGATTTAATAAGGTAGTTCTTCCGCCGTCCACCAGGTGGCGCTGCTGCGCTGAAAGTAAACTCATCGCGCCGGAATGCACCGAGCTGGACCAGGTGAAGGTAAGCGGTCCTTATGCGACACATTTTCGGTTTTTAAATGCGGCGGTTTTTCCGAATACGTCGGGTTTTCGTTCGGCCACGCCCCCCGATTTCCGTCGCGCGCATGCCAGCGCCGATGCGCCACAATCCGATCGCGTGCGCCAAAATCCCGGGGCAATTTAAGTACAAGCGGCGCAAAACGGAAATATTCGGGTAACACGTCGGGAAAACGCGAATCGGGCCCTTAATAAATGACCCCCAGTGTCCTATCTGCAGGCAGCATGTTATAGAGCAGGAGGGGCTGAGCAGATTGTACACAGTGTCCTATCAGCAAACAGCATGTTATAGAGCAGAAGCTAGGCAGATTTTACACAGTGTCCTTTCTGCAGGCAGTATATTATAGAGTGGGGGGATGAACAGATAGTACATAGTGTCCTATCTGCAGTACTACTAACTATCCTGTATATATGGGCACAGCACAGTATTACTACTCCTATCCTGTATATATGGGCACAGCACAGTATTACTACTCCTATCCTGTATATATGGGCACAGCACAGTACTACTACTCCTATCCTGTATATATGTGCACAGCACAGTACTACTCCTCCCATCCTGTATATATGGGCACAGCACAGTATTACTACTCCTATCCTGTATATATGGGCACAGCACAGTACTACTACTCCTATCCTGTATATATGGGCACAGCACAGTACTACTACTACTATCCTGTATATATGAGCACAGCACAGTACTACTACTCCTGTCCTGTATATATGGGTACAGCACAGTACTACTACTCCTATCCGGTGTATATATGGGTACAGCACAGTACTACTACTCCTATCCAGTATATATGGGCACAGCACTGTACTACTACTCCTATCCTGTATATATGGGTACAGCACAGTAATACTACTCCTATCCAGTATATATGGGCACAGCACAGTACTACTACTCCTATCCAGTATATATAGGCACAGCACAGTACTACTACTCCTATCCTATGTATATAAGGGCACAGCACAGTACTACTACTCCTATCCTGTATATATGGGAACAGCACAGTACTACTACTCCTATCCTATATATATTGGCAGAGCACAGTACTACTACTCCTATCCTGTATATATGGGCACAGTACTACTACTCCTATCCTGTATATATGGTCACAGCACAGTACTACTACTCCTATCCTGTATATATGGGCACAGCACAGTACTACTACTCCTACCCTGTATATATGGGCACAGCACAGTACTACTACTCCTACCCTGTATATATGGGCACAGCACAGTACTACTACTCCTACCCTGTATATATGGGCACAGCACAGTACTACTACTCCTATCCTGTATATATGGGCACAGCACAGTACTACTACTCCTACCCTGTGTATATAAGGGCACAGCACAGTACTACTACTCCTATCCTGTATATATGGGCACAGCACAGTACTACTACTCCTATCCTGTATATATTGGCACAGCACAGTACTACTCCTCCTATCATGTATACATGAGCACAGCACAGTACTACTACTCCTATCCTGTATATATGGGCACAGCACAGTACTACTACTCCTACCCTGTATATATGGGCACAGCACAGTACTACTACTCCTACCCTGTATATATGGGCACAGCACAGTACTACTACTCCTATTCTGTATATATGGGCACAGCACAGTACTACTACTCCTATCCTGTATATATGAGCACAGCACAGTACTACTACTCCTATCCTGTATATATGGGCACAGCACAGTACTACTACTCCTATTCTGTATATATGGGCACAGCACAGTACTACTACTCCTATCCTGTATATATGGGCACAGCATAGTACTACTACTCCTATCCTGTATATATGGTCACAGCACAGTACTACTACTCCTATCCTGTATATATGAGCACAGCACAGTACTACTACTCCTATCCTGTATATATGGGCACAGCACAGTACTACTACTCCTATTCTGTATATATGGTCACAGCACAGTACTACTACTCCTATCCTGTATATATGGGCACAGCACAGTACTACTACTCCTACCCTGTATATATGGGCACAGCACAGTACTACTACTCCTATTCTGTATATATGGGCACAGCACAGTACTACTACTCCTATCCTGTATATATGAGCACAGCACAGTACTACTACTCCTATCCTGTATATATGGGCACAGCACAGTACTACTACTCCTATTCTGTATATATGGGCACAGTACTACTACTCCTATCCTGTATATATGGTCACAGCACAGTACTACTACTCCTATCCTGTATATATGGGCACAGCACAGTACTACTACTCCTACCCTGTATATATGGGCACAGCACAGTACTACTACTCCTATTCTGTATATATGGGCACAGCACAGTACTACTACTCCTATCCTGTATATATGGGCACAGCATAGTACTACTACTCCTATCCTGTATACATGGGCACAGCACAGTACTACTACTCCTATCCTGTATATATGGGCACAGCACAGTACTACTACTCCTATTCTGTATATATGGGCACAGCACAGTACTACTACTCCTATCCTGTATATATGGGCACAGCATAGTACTACTACTCCTATCCTGTATATATGGGCACAGCACAGTACTACTACTCCTATCCTGTATATATGGGCACAGCACAGTACTACTACTCATATCCTGTATATATGGGCACAGCACAGTACTATTATCCTATCCAGCATGTATAGGTTTCCCTCTGGATGAATAAAGGGAGGGGGCAGCTTGACCTGTGTAACCTGTGGACTGGCCACCAATTTTTTTCAAAGATTCCAAATCTGCCTAATGTCAGTATAGAATATAACAGCCGGAGGTCTTCTTTAAGAAAATGGTCAATAAGCCTAAGATAAAAGAGATGTATAAATGAAGCGATCTTCTCTAAGACATTATCATGGAGACTAAAAGGATATAAAAGGAGCAAATAACAACAAGAAGCCACAAACAAGTCACGTCAGTTCACATTGAGATGTGGGGAAGCTGCGGACTTGTTTCCTCTGAGGACTGGTGTAATTCCAGCAATCTTCTGCACAAAATGCCATTCCACTAATGGATTGTGTAGAAAAGGAAATAGGGGGCGATTTCCAGAGAGCAGGAGATACGGCAGCGCTGCTCCCGCATAATGTGATACTATAATATCCGCTATATCCGATTAGAAATGGGACGTTCTGGGATATCTGGGTTCATATAAATAAGGATCTATTAGACATCTCGCTGTGTTAATGTGCCCTTCTCCCGTTATTTGGCAAGGTTCGCTGTAGTCGCCGCCTTCACGTAAATATCTCTCCCTTTCATCAGCCGGCAGTCATATGGTTACAGAAATGACTCCAGCTATTTCCATTCTGAATGTGAAATCCGTATAAAACACGGATAGGTTAGACCAGGACATAAGTCTATAGCAGGGGCGTAACTACAGCGGTAGCAGACGTAGCAGCTGCTATGGGGCCCACAGTGTCAGGGGGCCCCGTCATCCGACCTGACACATTAAAGAATGGAGGATGTGCACCATTATATCTACATTGTACTGCACATGTCCAGCATAATATGTATATAACATATACTGTGATGTATATATGCAGTATCTGTGATGTGTATATGGTGTCTGTATACACTGTATGTGAGTATGTTGCATATGGCACTGTATGTATGTGTATATGCACATGAGTGTATTTATATGTGATTGTAACTCGCATGCGTGAGTGTACTAATATGTACTAATAAGTGGGAAGGGGGGCCCCATGCAGTAGCCTGCTAGGGGGCCCCATGCAGTAGCCTGCTAGTCTCTCCGAGTTACGTCAGTGGTCTATAGCAGTGATTTTCAACCTTTTTTGAGCCGCGGCACACTTTTTATACTTAGAAAATCCTGGGGCACACCACCAACCAAAATAGCACAAAATGACACTAAAACAGTCATAAAAGGCCTCCCTTTACTAATAAAAAGGCCCTGGCTTCCTCCCTTTACTAATAAAAAGCCCCTGGCTGCCTCCCTTTACTAATAAAAAGCCCCTGGCGGCCTCCCTTTACTAATAAAAAGCCCCTGGCGGCCTCCCTTTACTAATAAAAAGGCCCTAGCAGCCTCCCTTTACTAATAAAAAGGCCCTAGCAGCCTCCCTTTACTAATAAAAAGGCCCTAGCAGCCTCCCTTTACTAATAAAAAGCCCCTGGCTGCCTCCCTTTACTAATAAAAAGCCCCTAGCCACCTCCCTTTACTAATAAAAAGCCCCTAGCTGCCTCCCTTTACTAATAAAAAGCCCCTAGATGCCTCCCTTTACTAATAAAAAGGCCCTAGCAGCCTCCCTTTACTAATAAAAAGCCCCTGGCTGCCTCCCTTTACTAATAAAAAGCCCCTAGCCACCTCCCTTTACTAATAAAAAGCCCCTAGCTGCCTCCCTTTACTAATAAAAAGCCCCTAGATGCCTCCCTTTACTAATAAAAAGGCCCTAGCTGCTTCCCTTTACTAATAAAAAGGCCCTAGCTGCCTCCCTTTACTAATAAAAAGCCCCTGGCGGCCTCCCTTTACTAATAAAAAGCCCCTGGCTGCCTCCCTTTACTAATAAAAAGCCCCTAGCTGCCTCCCTTTACTAATAAAAAGCCCCTAGCCACCTCCCTTTACTAATAAAAAGCCCCTAGATGCCTCCCTTTACTAATAAAAAGGCCCTAGCTGCCTCCCTTTACTAATAAAAAGCCCCTAGCTGCCTCCCTTTACTAATAAAAAGGCCCTAGCTGCTTCCCTTTACTAATAAAAAGGCCCTAGCTGCCTCCCTTTACTAATAAAAAGCCCCTAGCTGCCTCCCTTTACTAATAAAAAGGCCCTAGCTGCCTCCCTTTACTAATAAAAAGGCCCTAGCTGCCTCCCTTTACTAATCAAGAGCCCCTAGCAGCCTCCCTTTACTAATAAAAAGGCCCTAGCTGCCTCCCTTTACTAATAAAAAGGCCCTAGCTGCCTCCCTTTACTAATAAAAAGCCCCTAGCTGCCTCCCTTTACTAATAAAAAGGCCCTAGCAGCCTCCCTTTACTAATAAAAAGCCCCTGGCTGCCTCCCTTTACTAATAAAAAGCCCCTAGCCACCTCCCTTTACTAATAAAAAGCCCCTGGCGGCCTCCCTTTACTAATAAAAAGCCCCTAGATGCCTCCCTTTACTAATAAAAAGCCCCTGGCTGCCTCCCTTTACTAATAAAAAGGCCCTAGCTGCCTCCCTTTACTAATAAAAAGGCCCTAGCTGCCTCCCTTTACTAATAAAAAGCCCCTGGCGGCCTCCCTTTACTAATAAAAAGCCCCTGGCGGCCTCCCTTTACTAATAAAAAGCCCCTAGATGCCTCCCTTTACTAATAAAAAGCCCCTGGCGGCCTCCCTTTACTAATCAAGAGCCCCTAGCAGCCTCCCTTTACTAATAAAAAGGCCCTAGCTGCCTCCCTTTACTAATAAAATGCCCCTAGCGGTCTCCCATTACAAATTAATAGGCCCTAGAGGCCCCCCTTTACTATTTAAAAGGCCCTAGAGCCCCCCCTTTACTAATTAAAAGGCCCTAGAGGCCCCCCTTTACTAATTAAAAGGCCCTAGAGGCCCCCCTTTACTAATTAAAAGGCCCTAGAGGCCCCCCTTTACTAATTAAAAGGCCCTAGAGGCCCCCCTTTACTAATTAAAAGGCCCTAGAGGCCCCCCTTAACAAATAAAAAGCCCCAGCCTACCTTTACTAATAAAAAAAAAAACCCTAGCTACCTTCCTTATACAAATAATAACCCTATATACTTACCCTTGATGTCTTCTTCCGCGTACCTTCACTCCTAATGGCGATCCGCTCACCTTCTGTAGCTCCTGCACCGCGCGCCTCTGGTCACGTGACTTACGCGACCTGACGTCAGGTCGCGTCAGTCACGTGACATGGGCCGCGCGGTACAGGAGCTACAGAAGACGGGCGGATCGCCGACGTGGGACTTGGAGGTAAGTATGGGGCAGAAAACCGGGGCAGCCTAGTTCGGGCAACTTTCCCCTGCGGCACACTCAACCTTGTGTCGCGGCACACTAGTGTGCCGCGGCACACAGGTTGAAAATCACTGGTCTATAGTATTAGGAGATTCTCTTAACTATTGGATTCAGTGCTTTCAGCTTTGTGTTCAAGGCAACACGTCACATAGCTAGGCATCACATGGAACATTCCTGGTCGTTGTTACTGCAACTTTCGGTTTTGATAACTTCTTTCTACTTCCACATAAGGACTTCTGCAACAATAAGGTGGTGAAGGTCTCAATGGATTTACCCATCAGGGCAGATTTACTTACCCGGTCCTGTCACGATCCCGCGGTGCGTTGTCCGACGAGGACTCGGGTCTGCCGCGATTCACTAAGCTCGTGCGCCTGTGTTCCTGCATCCGTCACTTCCGCGCTCAGGTCCGCCGAAGTTCTCCTTCTTCTTCCTGGTGCATGTGAGTGCTTGATCTTGCGACACAATTCCTTTTTTAAATTCTGCGGTTTGTCCAAATCCATCGGGTTGTCCGACGGCACGCCCCCCCAGATTTCTGTTGCATGCAAGCCGGCGCCGATGCGCCAAAATCCGATGGCGTGAAACATAATCCCGGGGCAATTCGGCGCAAAATGGAAATCGTCGGGAAACTCAATGAAAACGCGTCCTAAGGACCCTTAGTAAATGAGCCCCATCATGTTTCTTGTGTGGCATCTTGGTAATTTTGGTAAAAGACTGATTTTCCATGTTGATATAATTTTTTAACTAATAATCAGGATTGCCTTCTAATTACTGATAGATTTTAGCTGGTGTCATGACTTTCTATGGCTTTTTGCATCTCCCTTTCTTCATGTGTTAAATACTTTCATATTTTACGATTACACAGAATGTAATTTAGGTATATCTAAGGCTTGATTGCTTTGCCGGTGCGGATTGGATGAGTTCTTACCGATATTTTGTCAGAAGTTCCTGTCGATATAAACTTTAGAGATTTACCCATTTCATTTATTTACTGCATATATATACATATCTATATCTATCTATCTATATCTATATGTAGAATCTCATCACTTCTTAGTGTTGGTTGTTGTTTTCTGAAGGGCAGCATGTGACTGCTGCAGCCAATCAGGGGTCACAATGACAACTCAAGGCTACCACAAAAGAGACATCTATCACTTATTATTTTCACTACAACTTATTGTCACAGTGAAGGCAATATTGGGTTTTCAATGCAAACCTATTCGCTTACAAGAGCACCCCAGCCATCTATGGTTGTGTAACAGGTGTCACAGCCAATACAACAATGGAGCATTGTTACCTTAGGACATGTCATCGCTGACAGTGAATAATGGCTGTATGTCCCCAGCTGCAGGGAAGCTTTAATACAACTTTATTAAAACAAGGTGCACTGTGCAATTGTGATCTGCTTAACATATGGCCTTCTACGTGATGTGCCCTGCATGAAAAGTAGGGCTCTTTTTTTTAGATCTCTGGCCTGAATGGATAAAAATATTTATGTGTATGCAAATGATTGTTTCAGTGCATTTCAGGCCATAAAGAAAACCTTTCTCCAGTTTTATCATCTAGAACTTCTCACTCAGTTTACATCTCAAACTGAGCAAGGAGACCTTGTGACCACGTCCATAGTGCACCCAAATCTTATGGCCAAACCCATAGTGCACCCGGACCTTATGGCCAAACCCATAGTGCACCCAGATCTTATGGCCAAACCCATAGTGCACCCAGACCTTATGGCCACACCCATAGGGCACCCAGACCTTATGACAATGCCCATACTGCACCCAGATCTTATGACAATGCCCATAGTGCACCCAGATCTTATGACAATGCCCATAGTGCACCCAGATCTTATGACAATGCCCATAGTGCACCCAGACCTTATGGCCATGCCCATACTGCATCCAGATCTTATGACCATGCCCATAGTGCACCCAGACCTTATGACCATGCCCATAGTGCACCCAGATCTTATGGCCACACCCATAATACACCCAGACCTTATGACCATGCCCATAGTGCACCCAGATGTTATGGCCAAACCGATAGTGCACCCAGACCTTATGACCATCTCCATAGTGCACCCAGACCTTATGACCATGCCCATAGTGCACCCAGACCTTATGACCACACCCATAGTACACCCAGATCTTATGGCCACACCCATAATACACCCAGACCTTATGACCATGCCCATAGTGCACCCAGATGTTATGACCAAACCGATAGTGCACCCAGACCTTATGACCATGCCCATAGTGCACCCAGACCTTATGACCATGCCCATAGTGCACCCAGACCTTATGACCATGCCCATAGTGCACCCAGACCTTATGACCATGCATATATTGCATCCAGACCATAAGACTATGCCCAAACTGCACCCAGACCTTATGACCATGCCCATAGTGCACCCAGACCTTATGACCACACCCATAGTACACCCAGATCTTATGGCCACACCCATAATACACCCAGACCTTATGACCATGCCCATAGTGCACCCAGATGTTATGACCAAACCGATAGTGCACCCAGACCTTATGACCATGCCCATAGTGCACCCAGACCTTATGACCATGCCCATAGTGCACCCAGACCTTATGACCATGCCCATAGTGCACCCAGACCTTATGACCATGCATATATTGCATCCAGACCATAAGACTATGCCCAAACTGCACCCAGACCTTATGACCATGCCCATAGTGCACCCAGACCTTATGACCATGCCATAGTGCACCCAGACCTTATGACCATGCCCATAGTGCACCCAGACCTTATGACCATGCCATAGTGCACCCAGACCTTATGACCATGCCCATAGTGCACCCAGACCTTATGACCATGCCCATAGTGCACCCAGATCTTATGACCATGCCATAGTGCACCCAGACCTTATGACCATGCCCATAGTGCACCCAGACCTTATGACCATGCCCATAGTGCACCCAGACCTTATGACCATGCCATAGTGCACCCAGACCTTATGACCATGCCCATAGTGCACCCAGACCTTATGACCATGCCCATAGTGCACCCAGACCTTATGACCATGCCATAGTGCACCCAGACCTTATGACCATGCCATAGTGCACCCAGACCTTATGACCATGCCATAGTGCACCCAGACCTTATGACCATGCCCATAGTGCACCCAGACCTTATGACCATGCCCATAGTGCACCCAGACCTTATGACCATGCCCATAGTGCACCCAGACCTTATGACCATGCCCATAGTGCACCCAGACCTTATGACCATGCCCATAGTGCACCCAGACCTTATGACCATGCCCATAGTGCACCCAGACCTTATGACCATGCCCATAGTGCACCCAGACCTTATGACCATGCCCATAGTGCACCCAGACCTTATGACCATGCCCATAGTGCACCCAGACCTTATGACCATGCCCATAGTGCACCCAGACCTTATGACCATGCCCATAGTGCACCCAGACCTTATGACCATGCCCATAGTGCACCCAGACCTTATGACCATGCCCATAGTGCACCCAGACTTTATTGCCACACCCATATAATAATAATTCCTTTATTTATAAATCGCACACAGATTATGCAGCGCTGCACAGAGCTTGTCACATCAGTCTCTGTCGCCATGGGGCCCACAATCTAATCATCCTACCAGTAAGTTTTGGAGTGTGGGAAACTGGAGGACCCCGGGGAAACCCACACAAACACGGAGAGAACATACAAATTCTCTGCAGATGTTGACTTTAATGGGACTTGAATCCAGGACCCCAGCGCTGCAAGGCTGTAGTGCTAACCACTGAGCCACCGTGCTGCCCATAATATGCACACCCATAGTGCACCCAGACCTTATGGCCACAGCCACAGTACACCAAAGCACACATTTGCATATACATAACAATGAAGAACTCTCTGGGGCACATTTACTTACCCGGCCCATTCGCGATCCAGCGGCGCGTTCTCTGCACAGGATTCGGGTCCGGCTGGGATTTAAGATGGTAGTTCCTCCGCCGTCCACCAGGTGGCGCTGCAGCGCCGAAAATAATCTTAACGCCCCGGAATGCACCATCCCATAGAAGGTGAAGGTGAGCGCTCCCTAAGCGACACATTTTCGGTTTTTAAATGCGGCGGTTTTTCCGAATACGTCGGGTTTTCGTTCGGCCACGCCCCCCGATTTCTGTCGCGCGCATGCCGGCCCCGATGCGCCACAATCCGATCGCGTGCGCCAAAAACCCGGGGCAATTCATGTACAAGCGGCGCAAATCGGAAATATTCGGGTAACACGTCGGGAAAACGCGAATCGGGCCCTTAGTAAATGACCCCCTCTGTGTTTCCCGTGCCTATAAAACGGGACACTTCCCCCACAAGACTGTACATGTAACAGTATGCTTTGTGATGAATTAGAGGAATGGGGTGAATTCCTGCCATGATGGATACAGGCTTTACACTACCCAGAGATGGAGGATAGTAATTACCTAGATCCTTCCCTGGGAGAAGCTAATTATAGCAGTATCTGCATTTTACTGTAACAAAAAAAGCCAAGTAAACCGTTGTGTCCTGACACGGCCATTGGTCACAATGAGGCTCTAGTATTGATCCGTTCATGTAGAGGTAAAGCCATTAGTTGTATATGGAAGACAGGGAAGAAGTGGTAATGTGCAGAAACAGAAACCATCATCTAAACAGCAGCCTATACTATGGCGGAGAACTATGGGAGCAGCCTATACTATGGGAGCAGAACCGTTCAACCAATCAGAGCTCAGTTTCCATTTTCCCACAGCAGTTTATAAAATGAAAGCTGAACTCTGATTGGTTTCTATGGGCAACTAAAACAGTTTTACCTCAGACACTGCTGATAAATGTCCCCTATAGGGGAAATTTATATATAATACAGAGGAACCTCTATGAACAGACCGCCCAATTTTGCACATAAAATTGGTCTTTAAAAGGGGTGCTCTGCTGATAGAGGGGCAGCTTCCATAGAGTATAAAGGGGGAAAAAATCAGACAATGAAAAAAATTCTCAAAGGGGTGGTCTTCTGGGGAGGTTACTGAATTGTACATTATACACTGTATAATAACTACTACCCACCACATGGACAGCCTATGGGTGTGCATCAGTGGCATAACTAGAAGCTGATGGGCCCCAGTGCAAAGTGTGTGCCAGGCCCCGACTATAATGTATGGTATATAGTAATAGTCTTCTCATATTGGAAAGTGACACCATAAGGGCCCCTAAACCTCTTGGGCCCTGGTGCAACCACAAACTCTGCACCCCCTCAAGTTACGCCCCTGGCGTGCATAGTTGGCAGGGAAGTGCCTGTACTGAAATAGGTACATGGTGATGGCATATATTTGCCTTCTGGATTAAGCTATTTAGTCCTTATTTAAGGGAAGGCATGTCTCACACATTGTTATCCTAATTTTTTTAATCATTATTATTTATTATTAAATTTTTCCACATAAACATTATAAAAGAAAACAAAGCAAAAGAGTACAAACAAATGTTCCAATATAACTTTTGTCGATGTTTTGTGTAATCCTCACTTTGGCTATTCGTATAACCTATACCAATAAATAACCGTATAACCAAGAAAAAATATACAATATCCATGGGATCAGCAAGTCACAAATTCTGTTCAAATTCAAGCGTTTTTATACTCGCTTTAGAAAAAATGTATTTTCTTTTTCCTACTTTTAGGACAGAAAATCTAGCCAACTCCATCCTCCTTCAGCTACCACCCAAAAGAGACAATTTTTTCTCTCCTCATCAAAAACTCTCTCCCCCCTTTACACAAAATCATTATATGACTGGCACTGTGTATGGGGGCACTCTCTGACTGGCGCTGTGAATGCGGGACACTCTCTTACTGGCACTGTGTATGGGGACACTCTCTGACTGGCGCTGTGAATGCGGGACACTCTCTTACTGGCACTGTGTATGGGGGACACTCTCTTACTGGCACTGTGTATGGGGGACACTCTCTGGCTGGCACTGTGTATGGGGGACACTCTCTTACTGGCACTGTGTATGGGGGACACTCTCTGACTGACACTGTGTATGGGGACACTCTCTGACTGGCACTGTGTATGGGGGACACTCTCTGACTGGCACTGTGTATGGGGGACACTCTCTGACTGGCACTGTGTATGGGGGACACTCTCTTACTGGCACTGTATATGGGGGACACTCTCTTACTGGCACTGTGTATGGGGGACACTCTCTTACTGGCACTGTGTATGGGGGACACTCTCTGGCTGGCACTGTGTATGGGGACACTCTCTGACTGGCACTGTGTATGGGGGACACTCTCTTACTGGCACTGTATATGGGGGACACTCTCTTACTGGCACTGTGTATGGGGGACAAACTCTGGCACTGTGTATGGGGGACACTCTCTTACTGGCACTGTGTATGGGGGACACTCTCTTACTGGCACTGTGTATGGGGGACACTCTCTGACTGGCAATGTTTATGGGGACCTCTCTAACTTGCACCGTTTAGGGGACACTTTCTGACTAAACTGTTTATGGGGACAATCTCTGGCTTGTACTGTTTATGGGGACACTCTCTGACTGGCACTGTGTATGGGGGACACTCTCTTACTGGCACTGTGTATGGGGGACACTCTCTGGCTGGTACTGTGTATGGGGGACACTCTCTGACTGGCACTGTGTATGGGGGACACTCTCTGACTGGCAATGTTTATGGGGACCTCTCTAACTTGCACCGTTTAGGGGACACTTTCTGACTAAACTGTTTATGGGGACAATCTCTTGCACTGTGTATTTAGGACAC
This sequence comes from Engystomops pustulosus, assembly GCF_040894005.1. Taxonomy (NCBI): domain Eukaryota; kingdom Metazoa; phylum Chordata; class Amphibia; order Anura; family Leptodactylidae; genus Engystomops; species Engystomops pustulosus. Next base: position 203,700,884 of record NC_092413.1, on the reverse strand, counting down.
TCTCTGACTGGCACTGTTTATGGAGACACTCTCTGACTGGCACTGTGTATGGGGAACACTCTCTGGCAATGTTTATGGGGACACTCTCTGACTGGCACTGTTTATGGAGACACTCTCTGACTGGCACTGTTTATGGGGGACACTCTCTGACTGGCACTGTTTATGGAGACACTCTCTGACTGGCACTGTTTATGGAGACACTCTCTGACTGGCACTGTTTATGGGGACCTCTCTAACTCGCACAGTTTACGGGGACACTTTCTGACTAAACTGTTTATGGAGACACTCTCTGACTAGCACTGTGTATGGGGGACACTCTCTGACTGGCACTGTGTATTGGGGACACTCTCTGACTGGCACTGTTTATTAGGACACTATATGACTGGCACTGTTTATGGGGATACTCTGACTGGCACTGTTTATTAGGACACTCTCTGACTGGAACTGTTTATGGGGACACTATATGACTGGCACTGTTTATGGGGACACTCTGACAGGCACTGTTTACGGGGACACTTTCTTATGCTGTATATGGGGACACTCTCTGACTGGCACTGTGTATGGGGACACTCTCTGACTGGCACTGTTTATGGGGACACTCTCTGACTGGCACTGTGTATGGGGGACACTCTCTGATTGGCAATGTTTATGGGGACACTCTCTGACTGGCACTGTTTATAAGGACACTGTCTGACTGGTACTGTTTATGGGGACACTGTCTGACTGGCACAATACAACGGGTGTAGAGCGGAGGAGCCCCGGATGGTGGCTCGACTCCAATATACTCTGTGTAAGGACCTGGCAGCAGTGACGTCACTTAGGCTACAGAAAGCTGCACAGTACAGAACAGAGGAAGGTCTTTATGTATAGGTAGGGGCACTCTCTTCAGCTAAAGTTGCCGGTGCAGGAATAATTTGAAACACATATAATTTTTTAAGTATTACTATTACATACTACTACTAATATACAACTACAGAGCAGACGGAAGCATGGAGCAGTTTCATGAAGAAAGTTAAAAGTGGACTATATGTGGACTATAAATGCATTTTTCACAGTCCTGCTGCTACTAACAACAAACACAAAGGTCTGATTACACAGATCTCCAGGGACAATACCTAACACTCTCTGTAGTTTGTATGACCAACGCCGCTGACATGTTTGACAGGTGTGTGATATATGGTATCATCTATATGAGGAGGGTTACATAACAGCTTCGGGAAGCATTTAGAGAGCGGCCTGTAACTCATGAGAGCCAGAGACTCGTCTGGATATTTTGAGCTTTATTGCTTTGTACGTGGAGTTCTGATCAATACACAAGTTGCACCCTCAGCACGCCGTACATCAGCCCCGGAAAACAAATATTTGCAGACAGCAGAGGACAAAGGCGATTCCAGGAGAGACACAAACACGGCTGATGTATAGCGCGGGCGATCAACCTCCACTCACATCTGCCATGCTACTAAATGAGCAAGCTACATAATGAAGACTCACAGTGCAAAGAAATGCCTGTATGTTATACAGGTAGTCCCCTACTTAAGGACACCCGACTTACAGACGACCCATAGTTACAGACTGACCCCTCTGCCCCCTATGACCACTGGTGAAGCTCTCTGAATGCTTTACTATAGTCCCAGGCTGCTCAGCCCGCAGGCTGTATAAACGGGGGGGCTGCAGGACTGGCCGTGCTCTGGCTCCTTTAAGGGGCACGGTCCCTCCTGCTCTCCCCCTCCCCTTTTCTCCGCTGTTAAATTTTCATTGGTGGCCAGTGAGTTCCGCTGGCCACTGGGGGGCAGCGGGCCAGGATATTTATTCTTGAGCGCGGAGCTAGCCAGCCTCTTTGACTGCTCCGCGCTCAAGAGATCCCACCCACCCTCCCTATGTTAATATTGTATATTATTGGTTTTTGTTAATATTTTATTCTTTGATCTTTGTTATTGCGTTATTCATGTTTGTTGTTGGTAGTCACAGCTTGGCCTGTGGTGGAATCTTGACCCTCTCGGCGGTTAGTTAAATCACCTGACGGAACAACTAGGACATGCCCCCGCGGAGGCGGGGCCAGGCATGCAAGGTGAAGTTAGGGTAAGGGTCAGGGTTCTTCCCACAGGTCACTTAATTTGTTATGTAAATAATAAAGCTGTGGCCGACCCCTTGTTTTTTATCCCAAGAATTGTAGTTGTGTTGGTTTTTTTGGGAAAATGGGAGTGGGGTACATTTTTGTTGGGTAAACGTTAATACGGTCAGTCTGCAATAATCAGCTGTAAGGTGTCTGTAATGAAGCTTTATTGAAAATCCTTGGTCCCATTACAGCAAAATATTTTGAAACTCCAATTGTCACCGGGGCAAAAAAAAATTTGTCTGGATCTACAATTATAAAATATACAATTTCAACTTCCATACAAATTCAACTTAAGAACAAATCTGCCTGTGTTCAGTACAAAAAGTTTTCATCCATTTTAATTCTACATTTCTTATGGTTTAATTTCATGAGAAAAGGGGGTCTCCAAAAAACCAAAAAAAATTCAGCAGTCTTACAGTCTCATATCTACTTCCGTTTTCCCTGGCTTTTTATGTGTATGACTACAGGATCAGTGTGTTTGTAGTCTGTTACCATGGAGACACAGAAGGGAATTTCAATCACATCCTGCATTCGAAAAAAAAGTGGCAAAATAAGGATCGTTGAGTTTTGGTTTTCTATTTTTAGATCACTCACTGGCATCAAGAAGATGTAAACTCGAACTATGGAAAAAAGTGCCCCAATCTCACTCTCGAAGGAAATCTAGCATCAAAATCCAACCATGATAGATCCAAGCACCGTGACTGTGGTAATCTTCTTATATATGTTATCCATGGCCTCCGTCCTTCTAAAATCAACTTTTGAAATCATGCTAATTGATAAGAAGAGCTCTGGGGGACGTTACCAGTGCATCTCTTTGCTGAAGCTTTACAAACTGTTACACTGTTTCCCGCTTTCTCTCTGAATTTTCCCTTTCCTTCCTCTGCCTGATGTTATCTCACACAATGGGAGGGGGAATATGCACAGTGTGACAGCACGGAGGGGTTCTGGTAACTAACCCAGAGTCCTTCTGGCAGGGGCGTAACGTTAGGGGGTGCACAGGTTGCGATCGCACCTGGGACCAAGAGGCTTAGGGGCCCTTATGGTGTCACTTTCCCATATGAGAAGACTATTACTATAAACTATACATTATAGTCGGGGGCCTGGCACAGATTTTGCACTGGGGCCCATCAGCTTTTAGTTACCCCACTGCCTTCTGGGTCACTGACATAACTGTAAAAGTTGATTTTAGAAGGAAGGAGCCAATGGATAACAAATATAAGAATATTACCACAGTCACGGTGCCTGGACCTATGAGTAAGTGTCTCTGGTTTATCAGGATGGATTCTGATGGAAGATTAGATCTGCAATTATTTAGATGATGGTAGATTTCCTTAAAATCCACACATGCCTTTTAACCAATTTAACATAAATCAATAGTAAAAACAAGTCCTACAAGTCCAATTCCTAAATTGCATTTAACTCTGAAATCTCGGCTGAATTCTGTCTTGCTAGAAAGATGGACGCCAACCACCAACTAATTGGAGGTTCAGACTACGACTACAAGATACTTTTGAAAATCTGCCCCAAATTGTTTCATTACATGCCTCATGTGATTACCACCGTGCCTCTTATCAATTAGGTGTTTGTTTTTTCAAATTCCGTCCACCCAGTCAAAAGATATGGCCCCGGAAGTTTCTATGTGAATTAGATCATGATAGCCAAGAGGGAGGAGAAAAAAGTTACCGCCCCCTTGACTACTATTAACTTCCGGAGGCCATATCTTTTGAATGGGTGGACGGATTTTGAAAAATCTAACACCGAATTGATCAGGGGCTTGGCGGCAATCACATGAGCCATGCCTTTTAGTATTCTTTATTTGGTGACAGGTCCCCCTTTAAATTCATTATATAAAGACGATCACCTACTAGTACAAAAACAAAGTGCACATATATTTTGCATTGTACAGAAAATTGCTGCAGATTTTTGGTCCAGCCTCTGCAGAAGTAAATGTGCGGAAATTAATTCTTGGTTTTCTTATATCCCAGACGTGCCGTAAATATATAAGCAAATATTTAGCTTATTGACTCAAACATCTTGCAAAATCCAGGCTGCATCAGACTGGATCCACAGCCTCATTTGCAAGAGAAACCTGCTTATTGGAACGTTGCAAAATTAACCTTTCCTGCTGCATCGCTAACTGGCGGCATTCGGGAGTGGGGAAAGATGGAAGTTAACTGCTTCATTGCTGGGTGGGTTAAAAAAAACTCTGGCCAGAAAGGTTTTTAGAATAGTTTTCAGCATTGTCCTTCTTTTTAATAAATAATTTTTTGTGATTTTTGTAAATTAATGACAGTCTGCAGGTAGGTACCGTATTCCTACAGGTGGGTGTCATTAGTGATATTTTCATATTTTCATATTGCACCTGTGTACACTACTAACATGTCTATTTTGGTAATCACTAGTATCATACTTGCCATCTCTACAAGGCTGTTAGTCACCCAAAAAAGGGGGAGAAAAAGTGCCAAGTTCAGATGAGTAGACGGGTCACACCCTCACAAATGGGTGGGGTTATGGGAAGGGGGTGTGGTCGTCCCATAGAAATTTCACGCATTGCTCCATGTACTGATCTCCCACTAAATAAAATTACACGTCCGGCATTTATATCTCTTTAAGTTAATCCTCTTCTTTTTTTCAAAAACATCGGGGGTTATTTACTAAGGGTCCACAGATCGCATTTCCTTCGGACTTCCCAACATATTTGGGATTTGCGCCTCTGTGACAGGGATTGTGATGCACGCGATCGGATTTTGGCGCCCGAGGGCCCGGGTAAGTAAATGTGCCCCAGTATGTTTTACATTTCTCTGCTATTACTCCTGGAAATTTTAATTTTATTGAAACATAGGTTTTTACTTTGACCTCTGTCAATAGGATGTGTCCCTAAACAGGGTACATCACTTGAAATTGGAAAAAGTTACACATAGTTGTCCACTTATTCAAGTCCAGTAGGAATAACAGAGGAATAGCACAGTACAAACTGTTCAAGAAAGTGTATAAGAAATGTTTTTCATAGCGTACATTTTTGGGAATGATACACCACATACTCAAACAGATAGAGCTCAATTAAGCTGACATGTCCATCGATCATCAACCCGATCCAGGATTGGGTCAGGTTTGCAGTGACAACTTGGATAGTCACTGGAAGACATCACTATTAAGGCTGTGACTGATTATCTCTCCCGAAATTATAAGATGATACTGTATGTGATTATCATTATAAATCCTTCAACATCCCAGGGGCAGGAGGGTTCCCTTTAAAAGAAAGGCTTCTCCAGGGAATGTAATTGGGAAGAGTTTGATGTATATCAAAAATCATTTCAATTTTTTGGCAGGACACGATGCCTAGATAGAATATCAGTGTCAGAGGCAGGGCTAGGACCTGGCACCACAAGTGATCTAGGTCTTCTGGCCATTGCCCCAGAATTTGTAGATTTCCAAATATGCCAACAACTGCAGCCAACAACGACCAATAGGATCACCAGCCGGAATTTATTGCAGTCTTTTGTGCACAATACCAACTCTAATGGAATGTCTAGGAACCTCCCGAAAAGAAGGGGGCGACTATTCAAAGTTCTAGAAAATGGATACATCTCATCAGCCCAGCAAAATGCTCCCACATCCACTGGCCTCATAATCATTTTCTGGTTGTAAATGTCACTTTATGCGCCAGTGATGACCTGAAAAGGTCTGCTCCATATAGGAAAAGAGGCTATTTCTAATGGCTGCCATGCAGTGTTCACTACACAGAGAATTGTCTGTGACTGAACATGTGTGGCCACAAAACTCAGCTCATTAGGTGGACGCGCACATCTCTGTACACCCTGAACAGCAGGTGGCGCCATACTATGTAAGTATATAGTTATAGTATAACACTACCCAGGAAGAATTTTTAATAGTATTAAAAAAAATGTTAGTTTTTTTTTTAAATGTCTATACAAGTAATATAATATTCAATGGGGAAATTACCAATTAAAGGCAAATTCCTTTATTCCTTATGTAGAAGAACAACCTTGAGAATCAGACTTGTTCAGATTCTCACAAGCCTTGAAGCAAAAGTTTAAGAACTTCTTTTTACTGTCCATGTCAAAAGTTAATTACAATTCATTAGACAATGTCGTATTTCATTAGTATCTGTATTGTTAGTAGATAATCACCGATCTGTGGGCAGAGGCCATGACATACACGTAGATCCGTCTGACCTATAATCGAACAGTGTTGATCCAGATGAAGGCAAAAAATCCCATAAGATTGATGGTGGTTACCAATCAATGGAAAAAAATCCCTTCCCGACTTCTCGTGTCTTCATTCTCTCCCACCTTTGACTTTACAGCTGCTGAAAAACTACCGGGCATGATGGGAGGTGTAGTTGCAAAACAACTGGAGAGTCACAGGTTGGGCAATGTGGTAACCTACCAAAGTTAAACTTCCAACAAGTAAAACCAGCCCCGTGCAGGACACTTTATAAACTTTCTACACAAACTTTTTTTTTTCAGTTTTCCAGGAATCTGCTAATTTAGAGAAAAATTCATGAATCTATTTAGGCAAATGAGCTTTGTGGAGCATAAGGGGCGGGGCCATACCAGCTGGTGCACCTGTTTTATTCTTCTGACGCCACTTAGCTCTGTCCCTGGAAACAATAATTACCACATAAAAAGAAGCTATTGAAAGAACACTGGTGAAGCAGTGAGCTCAGCTCCGCCCCTGATGCACTGAGACGCTCATTTGCATATAGAGGGGAACTTAATTTTTTTTTAAATTAAAATGAACGATCTCTGGGAAACAGGGAAGTAACGGTAAGTCTGGAAAGTTTATGGTTATAGCTCTGAGGTGATTTGGGAAGTGGTACATTCCCTTAAAGGGAGTGTCATTAAAGGGAACCCACAACAACTTACTCAAGCCTGGGTGAAGCCTCCTAAAAACCTGCTTTTTAATGATGTTATTGTAGAGTGATCCTGTACCTCCTTCCCGTTGCTGTGCACGTATCCACTATATTGGGAAGTGTGAACTGTGACATAGCCGTACACAACATAACAAGCTCCCAGGAACCATCACTGAATAACAATCAGGACATAATCTACTCTGCTACTTCCCGCTGTTCCTTAGGGGAATTATAGTGCAGCACAGAGGGCGGTAGGGTCTGCTCATAGTCCTCAGGAGGAAGAGGACGAATGCATGAGTTATTGGAAGAAATCCCAAATCTGTGAAGATTGTCTATGTGCGGTATTATTACATGGCACTTAGCCGCGGTATTATTACATGGCACATAGCCGCGGTATTATTACATGGCACATAGCTGCGGTATTATTACATGGCACATAGCTGCGGTATTATTACATGGCACATAGCCGCGGTATTATTACATGGCACATAGCTGCGGTATTATTACATGGCACATAGCCGCGGTATTATTACATGGCACTTAGCCGCGGTATTATTACATGGCACTTAGCCGCGGTATTATTACATGGCACATAGCTGTGGTATTATTACATGGCACTTAGCCGCGGTATTATTACATGGCACTTAGCCGCGGTATTATTACATGGCACATAGCTGCGGTATTATTACATGGCACATAGCCACAGTATTATTAGATGGCACACAGCTGTGGTATTATTACATGGCACATAGCTGCGGTATTGGTACATGGCACATAGCCGCGGTATTATTACATGGCACATAGCCGCGGTATTATTACATGGCACATAGCCGCGGTATTATTACATGGCACATAGCTGCGGTATTATTACATGGCACATAGCTGCGGTATTATTACATGGCACATAGCTGCGGTATTATTACATGGCACATAGCCGCGCTATTATTACATGGCACATAGCCGCAGTATCCTCATATAGTCAGGAGGAAGCGCATGTACAGGACATGAACATCAATTATTTCTCTTGAATTGATTGATTTACTGAGAATTCAGGATTGTTTTTATCCAAAAATGTTTGTAGTAGGTGTAGACAGATCCCATAGAGCAGTGATGGCGAACCTTTTATCATTTTAGCTTCTTTCCAGTGTCCCTCTGTACAGAGAACTGTGGGGCCAGCTGAAGGTCCTCCAAAAATTAGACCCTGTCTAATTCTCCCTCTTCCTACAGTCCCAATTAGCGAAGTAAGTATCAAAATATGACTGAAAGCAGCATCTTTTAAGTTGCTTGGAACTGCAGGAAGATTCTTTGAGTCCTGTCTGGTTCTGGGGCGATGGCCAGTTGCCCACAGAAAGGGCTCTGAGTGCCACCTCTGGCACCCGTGCCATAGGTTCGCCACCACTGCCATAGAGGGTGATATATAAAGAAGGACCTGGGTAGTGGGAGCCTCCCTTTTTTGTCTTGGTATCAGAACTTCTTCTTATAATCCACCCAGAGGGCAAACTCACTGGGTCCCGAGCAGGAATCAATAAAAAAGTTAAAGCAAGTTTTCACCTATCCACATAATAGGGGATAACTCAGTTTAAGGACCCCCATAATAACAGGACTGCTTCAATCTGGAAAATGATGTTCCCATTCTCCTTAATGGGTGGAACGACAGGATTGGCGTTGGTCCTGACACACCATTGTAATGTATGGGAGAGGTGGATATTGCTGAGCACAGCGCTCCTCTATCTTGGAGTGCTCCTATAGAATGCTCCCATGCTCATCCTGCCGATCCAATCATTAGTGAGAATGGGACCATCATTCTCTATATTGCTGGGGATCCTGATTGAGGGTCCTAGCAGTCAGATCCTCACAGATCACCATTAGAGATGAGCGAACATGCTCGTCCGAGCTTGATGCTCGGTCGAGCATTAGGGTACTCAAAACTGCTCGTTACTCGGACGAATACTTCGCCCGCTCGAGAAAATGGCAGCTCCCGCCGTTTTGCTTTTTGGCGGCCAGAAACAGAGCCAATCACAAGCCAGGAGACTCTGCACTCCACCCAGCATGACGTGGTACCCTTACACGTAGATAGCAGTGGTTGGCTGGCCAGATCAGGTGACCCTGGGATAGACTAGCCCCTGCCCGCGCTGCTCGGATCATTCTGTCTCTGGATGCCGCTAGGGAGAGAGCTGCTGCTGGTCAGGGAAAGCGTTAGGGTGTTCTATTAGCTTACTGTTAGGCAGGAGTGATTCTCAAAGAACCCAACAGCCCTTCTTAGGGCTACAATAACGTTCTACTTTTTTTATTTTAATTTGCATCTTTTACCATTTTGTGAGGAATTAGCAGGGGGACTTGCTACCGTTGTGTTTAGCTCTTAGTGGCACACATATCCATAGCAAAGGCCGAAGTGGCAAAATTCAGTAGGGGTTGGATTTCTATTAGGCAATAACTCAGTGTCATCTCATCTGGCATAGTACTGTGCTTCCTTTGATACTTGGCTAGAAAATAGCCATAGGAGAATACAAACAGCTTCTTGAAGCCTACAGTAGCGTTCTATATATTTGATTTCTGGTTGATCTGCTGGTGGCTGTAGTTTCTGCAGTGCATGTACTTGCCAATTCTGAGCAATTTGTAGTGAGACTTGCGACCGCTGTGTTCTGCGCTTAGTGGCGCACATATCCATAGCAAAGGCCGAAGTGGCAAAATTCAGTAGGGGTTGGATTTCTATTAGGCAATAACTCAGTGTCATCTCATCTGGCATAGTACTGTGCTTCCTTTGATACTTGGCTAGAAAATAGCCATAGGAGAATACAAACAGCTTCTTGAAGCCTACAGTAGCGTTCTATATATTTGATTTCTGGTTGATCTGCTGGTGGCTGTAGTTTCTGCAGTGCATGTACTTGCCAATTCTGAGCAATTTGTAGTGAGACTTGCGACCGCTGTGTTCTGCGCTTAGTGGCGCACATATCCATAGCAAAGGCCGAAGTGGCAAAATTCAGTAGGGGTTGGATTTCTATTAGCCAATAACTCAGTGTCATCTCATCTGGCATAGTAGTGTGCTTTGATACTTGGCTAGAAAATAGCCATAGCAATAGGATAGCATTGTTTGGTTTTAAAAACTCAAAAAAAAACAAAAAACACAAAAAAAAAAAAAAACACAAAAAAAAACAAAAAAAAGTAAAAAAAAAAAAATAAAGTTATAACTCTCATTTTAAAAATGTTTAACCCGAGGGCTAGGGGTAGAGGACGAGGGCGGGGACGTGGGCGTCCAACTACTGCAGGGGTCAGAGGCCGTGGTCCTGGGCGGGGTGAGACACCACCTGCTGATGAGGGAGCAGGGGAACGCCGCAGAGCTACACTCCCTAGGTTCATGTCTGAAGTTACTGGGACTCGTGGTAGAGCACTGTTGAGGCCAGAACAGTGCGAACAGGTGATGTCGTGGATTGCTGACAATGCTTCGAGCAATTTGTCCACCACCAGTCAGTCTTCCACGCAGTCCACCCATGTCACCGAAATCGCCACTCCTCCAGCTCCTGCACCTCAGCCTCCTCCCCCCCAGTCTGCCCCCTCCCAGGAAAATTTGGCATTTGAACCGGCATACTCTGAGGAACTGTTTTCTGGACCCTTCCCACAGTCACAAACCACTTGTCCGGTTGCTGCTGAGCAATTTTCCGATGCCCAGGTTTTCCACCAGTCACAGTCTGTGGGTGATGATGACCTTCTTGACGTAGTGGAAGTGTGTAAAGAGGTGTCCGACGATGAGGAGACACGGTTGTCAGACAGTGGGGAAGTTGTTGTCAGGGCAGGAAGTCCGAGGGGGGAGCAGACTGAGGGATCGGAGGATGATGAGGTGACAGACCCAAGCTGGGTTGAGAGGCCGGGTGAACACAGTGCTTCTGAGACGGAGGAGAGTCCTCGACCTGAACAGGTTGGAAGAGGCAGTGGTGGGGCCAGACGGAGAGGCAGGGCCAGAGCTGGTGCATCAGCGCCACTGTCAACTAGTGAAGCTCCCGTGGTGAGGGCTCTTGCGGCGAGGGCTAGATCTTCAGAAGTGTGGAGGTTCTTTAAGGAAACACCGGATGACCGACGGACTGTGGTGTGCAACATTTGCCAAACCAGGCTCAGCAGGGGTTCCACCACTACTAGCTTAACTACCACCAGTATGCGCAGGCATATGAATGCTAAGCACCCCACTCAGTGGCAACAAGCCCGTTCACCTCCGGCCGTGCACACCACTGCTCCTTCCCCTGTGTCAGCTGCTAGTCAGCCCCCTGCCCAGGACCCTGGCACAAAAACCCCATCGTCGCCTCCACGATCCTCCACAGCATCCACCAGCGTTCAGCTCTCCATACCCCAGACGCTGGAGCGGAAACGCAAATATAGTGCAACCCACCCGCACGCCCAAGCCCTTAATGTGCACATCTCCAGATTGCTTAGCCTGGAGATGCTGCCCTATAGGCTAGTAGAGACCGAGGCCTTTCGCAACCTCATGGCGGCGGCCGCCCCTCGGTATTCGGTCCCCAGCCGCCACTACTTTTCCCGATGTGCCGTCCCAGCCCTGCACCAGCACGTGTCAGACAACATCATCCGTGCCCTGACCAACGCCGTTTCTGACAAGGTCCACCTGACCACGGACACGTGGACGAGTGCTGCCGGGCAGGGCCACTATATATCGCTGACGGCACATTGGGTTAACTTGGTGGAGGCTGGGACCGAGTCTGACCCTGGGGCTGCTCATATACTGCCGACGCCGAGGATTGCGGGGCCTACCTCGGTCCAGGTGTTTCAGGCCTACTATGCCTCCTCCTCCTCCCACCCCTCCTCCACCTCCTCCTCCGAACTACCATCCGTGGGCACGGCGCCATCAGTCGGTAGCTCTAGGCACAGCAGCAGTGCCGTCGCTAAGCGACAGCAGGCGGTGCTCAAACTGCTGAGCCTAGGCGACAAAAGGCACACCGCCCAAGAGCTATTACAGGGCATCACGGCGCAGACTGATCTGTGGCTGGCACCGCTGAACCTCAAGCCGGGAATGGTTGTGTGTGACAACGGCCGTAACCTGGTGGCGGCTCTGCAACTCGGCAGACTGACACATGTGCCATGCCTGGCCCATGTGTTAAATCTGATAGTGCAGCGTTTCCTCAAGACATACCCCAATCTGTCTGATTTGCTCACGAAGGTGCGCCGCATCTGTGCGCATTTCAGGAAGTCCAGCCCAGATGCTGCCACTCTCAGGGCAGCGCAGCGCCGCCTCCAACTGCCCGCTCACCGACTGTTGTGCGACGTGCCCACGAGGTGGAATTCAACACTGACCATGTTATCCAGAGTTTACCAGCAGCGCAGAGCGATTGTAGACTGCCAGATGTCAACTTCCACCAGAACTGGTAGTCAGGTCAGTCAGCTTCCTCAAGTCTACAATGAGGAGTGGACGTGGATGTCTGATATCTGTCAGGTGCTGAGTAACTTTGAGGAGTCAACACAGATGGTCAGTGGCGATGCCGCCATCATCAGCCTCACCATCCCGCTGCTTGGCCTGTTGAAAAACTCTCTGGTCAGCATGAAGTCGGAAGCTTTGCGCTCGTCACAAGAGACGGGGGAAGAATATTCCCTTGTTGATAGCCAAAGCACCCTGAGGTCTGTTTCTCAGCGCATATCGGAGGAGGTGGAGGTGGAGGAGGATGAGGAGGAAGAGGAGGAGAATGTTGGCGAGACACAAGAGGGGACCATTGTTGAGTCCTTCACTGTTCAGCGTGTATGGGCAGAAGAAGAGGAGTTGGAGGAGTTGGAGGAGGAGGAAATGGACAGTCAGGCCAGTGAGGGGAGTGAATTCTTACGCGTTGGTACTCTGGCGCATATGGCAGATTTCATGCTAGGCTGCCTATCCCGTGACCCTCGCGTTCAAAGAATTTATTCCAGCACCGATTACTGGGTGTTCACTCTCCTGGACCCACGGTACAAGCAAAATCTTCCCACTCTCATCCCTGGAGAGGAAAGGAGTGTGAGAATGCATGAATACCAGCAGGCCCTGGTGCACAAGCTGAAACAGTATTTCCCTTCTGACAGCGCTAGCGGCAGAGTGCGTAGTTCTGCGGGACAAGTAGCGAGGGAGAGTAGGCGAGCAGGCAGCTTTACAAGGCTTTTGCCAGCTTTATGTCACCCCAGCAAGACACTGTCACCTGTCCCCAGTCTCGGCAGAGTAGGGCTGATCTTTACAGAAAGATGGTGAGGGAGTACGTAGCTGACCATACCATCGTCCTAAATGATCACACAGCTCCCTACAACTACTGGGTTTCAAAGCTGGACATGTGGCACGAACTGGCGCTCTACGCCTTGGAGGTTCTTGCCTGCCCTGCCGCTAGCGTCTTGTCCGAGCGGGTTTTCAGTGCAGCTGGTGGCATCATCACCGATAAGCGTACACGCCTGTCGACTGACAGCGCTGACAGGCTGACGCTTATTAAAATGAATAAAGGCTGGATTTCTCAGAATTTCCAATCTCCACCAGGTGAAGGAAGCTCAACCTGAATAATTGATCCACTCCTCCTCCTCCTCCTCATTTTCCTCCTTCTCCTCCTCTTTGTACAGTAAAGCAGAGGAAACTGGCTATTTTTTGACAGGGCCCACTGGCTCTTGCTATAGTACTTCATGCATTTAATTTTTCTGGAGGGCCACCTACCCGGTCCTCTGTTTGAAACAATTTTTGTGAGGGCCACATACAGGCACTCAATCTATTCCATTTTACTGCAGGGCCACCTACCTGCTCCTCTGGTTTGAAACATTTTTGGGACTGCCACATACAGGCACTCAATCTATTCCATTTTACTGCAGGGCCACCTACCTGCTCCTCTGGTTTGAACAATTTTTGGGACTGCCACATACAGGCACTCAATCTATTCCATTTTACTGCAGGGCCACCTACCTGCTCCTCTGGTTTGAACAATTTTTGGGACTGCCACATACAGGCACTCAATCTATTCCATTTTACTGCAGGGCCACCTACCTGCTCCTCTGGTTTGAACAATTTTTGGGACTGCCACATACAGGCACTCAATCTATTCCATTTTACTGCAGGGCCACCTACCTGCTCCTCTGGTTTGAACAATTTTTGGGACTGCCACATACAGGCACTCAATCTATTCCATTTTACTGGAGGGCCACCTACCTGCTCCTCTGGTTTGAACAATTTTTGGGACTGCCACATACAGGCACTCAATCTATTCCATTTTACTGGAGGGCCACCTACCTGCTCCTCTGGTTTGAAACATTTTTGGGACTGCCACATACAGGCACTCAATCTATTCCATTTTACTGCAGGGCCACCTACCTGCTCCTCTGGTTTGAACAATTTTTGGGACTGCCACATACAGGCACTCAATCTATTCCATTTTACTGCAGGGCCACCTACCTGCTCCTCTGGTTTGAAACATTTTTGGGACTGCCACATACAGGCACTCAATCTATTCCATTTTACTGCAGGGCCACCTACCTGCTCCTCTGGTTTGAACAATTTTTGGGACTGCCACATACAGGCACTCAATCTATTCCATTTTACTGCAGGGCCACCTACCTGCTCCTCTGGTTTGAACAATTTTTGGGACTGCCACATACAGGCACTCAATCTATTCCATTTTACTGGAGGGCCACCTACCTGCTCCTCTGGTTTGAAACATTTTTGGGACTGCCACATACAGGCACTCAATCTATCCCATTTTACTGGAGGGCCACCTACCTGCTCCTCTGGTTTGAAACATTTTTGGGACTGCCACATACAGGCACTCAATCTATTCCATTTTACTGCAGGGCCACCTACCTGCTCCTCTGGTTTGAACAATTTTTGGGACTGCCACATACAGGCACTCAATCTATTCCATTTTACTGCAGGGCCACCTACCTGCTCCTCTGGTTTGAACAATTTTTGGGACTGCCACATACAGGCACTCAATCTATTCCATTTTACTGGAGGGCCACCTACCTGCTCCTCTGGTTTGAAACATTTTTGGGACTGCCACATACAGGCACTCAATCTATCCCATTTTACTGGAGGGCCACCTACCTGCTCCTCTGGTTTGAAAAATGTTTGGGACTGCCACATACAGGCACTATCCAAATTAAATTGTCTCCATAGCAGCCTCCACACGTTGTCTCCATTGCTACCTCCAAAAGTCGTCCATATAGCTGCCTCCATACATCGTCCCTTTATCAAACGAGGTGTGTCAGGCAGAAATTTGGGTTGTTTTCATGGATTCCACATCAAAGTTGTTAACTTTGTCGCCACCCTGCTGTGTTATCCACAAAATATACTGGCAAACTTTTACCATTTAGGGATATTATTTCAGCGCTTCTTGCGCATCTGTTTACATTCCCCTCACCCGGCATATCCTAAACTTATAAGAACGCTACTACACTTGATCTTATACAAAAGGTTCTTAGAAGTGCTGTTTGGGGAGTAGCCTAGAGACAGGGGCTTGGATTGGCGAAAGCTCGCCTGGCAGCGGAACGCCAGCTCCATGCGCATCATGCGCTTCTTGCGCATCTGTTTACATTCCCCTCACCCGCCATATCCCAAACTTATGAGAACGCTACTACACTTAACTTGGTGCAGGCTGGGACCGAGTCTGACCCTGGGGCTGGTCATATACTGCCGACGCAGAGAATTGCGGGGCCTACCTCGGTCCAGGTCTCAAAGGCCTACTATACCTCCTCCCACCCCTCCTCCACCTCCTCCTCCTCCGAATTACCATCCGTGGGCATGGCGCCATCAGTCGGTAGCTCTAGGCACAGCAGCAGTGCCGTCGCTAAGCGACAGCAGGCGGTGCTGAAACTGCTGAGCCTAGGCGATAAAAGGCACACCGCCCAAGAGCTATTACAGGGCATTCCACATCAAAGTTGTTAACTTTGTCGCCACCCTGCTGTGTAATCCCCAAAATATACTTGCAAACTTTTACCATTTAGGGATATTATTTCAGCGCTTCTTGCGCATCTGTTTACATTCCCCTCACCCGCCATATCCTAAACTTATAAGAACGCTACTACACTTGATCTTATACAAAAGGTTCTTAGAAGTGCTGTTTGGGGAGTAGCCTATAGACAGGGGCTTGGATTGGCGAAAGCTCGCCTGGCAGCGGAGCGCCAGCTCCATGCCAAGATCCAACTAACATAGTTTTAACTGCAGCACCTTTAATCTACTACTAGTTCACTGCCTCCATACATCGTCCCCTTATCAAACGAGCTGTGTCAGGCAGAATTTTGGGTTGTTTTCATGGCTTCCATGTTAACTTTGTCGCCACCCTGCTGTGTAATCCACAAAATATACTGGCAAACTTTTATCATGTACCGATATTATTTGAGCGCTTCTTGCTCACCTCCTTTGGTTCCTCTCTGCCACCCATTGGTTTGAAGCCTGAGTCCATTTAGGGTATGTCGCCATGCCACTCTCTAGCCTGCCGCTGCTGCCGCTGCCTCTGCATGCCGTCCCCTATAGTGTCAGGGTCAATTATTGGATGTTTTAGATGCTATCTAGCTTCATTCTGTCACTCTGTCATGGCCATGCTGTTGCCCATAATTTTGGCATAATGGTGCGATTAAGCAGTCTCAGAGGCATCCATGCATGCTGCCCCTGCTGTTTCCTGTCCATTTCCGTGGTGTTTCCATCCTTTTCTGAGGTTCCCAGGTGTTTGGCCAAGCTTCCCTGTGCAGAGCCTTGGTCCCCTTGAAAAATGCTCGAGTCTCCCATTGACTTCAATGG
The DNA here is from genome assembly GCF_040894005.1 of Engystomops pustulosus. Taxonomy (NCBI): domain Eukaryota; kingdom Metazoa; phylum Chordata; class Amphibia; order Anura; family Leptodactylidae; genus Engystomops; species Engystomops pustulosus. The sequence goes on along the minus strand of NC_092413.1, from coordinate 203,684,168 downwards.
GGTTCGTTATTCGAGACGAGCACTCGAGCATCGGGAAAAGTTCGTCTCGAATAACGAGTACCCGAGCATTTTAGTGTTCGCTCATCTCTAATCACCATGTTATCCCCTAACACATGGAGCTTAAGTTTGCATGTCAGTTACATTATGTGGATTTTCCTTGGTTTGGGCCAGTCATGCACATGGATTGTGCCTCGCGTTGCAAGTCGACAAAAGTAGTGCAGTGCCTTTGCACTGTGGGGCACATACATCATATGCTGCCGGATCTATCAGGAGGCTGTGGCCTAAGGCGGGTGGCTGTGGTACACCAGTGGTGCACTTCTTTGCCAGGTTTTTGCTAAAAAATTATTCAAATGAATCTGCGGAACTCCAGGCTCAATAGATGTAGCCCCATAGGCTCACATTTGCATAATTTTTCAAACCTTTTTTTGGTAAAAACAAGGACAGAAGAAGCTTAAAGGGGTTATCCGGCTGTTAAAAATTACTGAGGGCCGGGCTGGGGTGGACTAGTTAAACATAATAAACTTGTACTTAACTCCTCCAGCGCCGCCGATGTCTCGCTCCGCGGTCCGTATGATCCGTGCCCCTGTTTGTTTACAGGGGCACAGAAGCCGTGCACAGGGAGCTTCCGGTGTCGGTGTCGGATGGGGGCTCCCTGTGCGCCCCTGTATACAAACCAGCACACAGAGGAGATGGACCGCAGCGCGGGACATCAGCTGCACCGGAGGAGGTAAGTACATGTTTGTTATATTTAACTAACTCATCCCAGCCTGGCCCTCAGTAATTTTTAACACCCGGATAACCCCTACAAAGAGTGGTTCCTTCCACAGAGGGTGCACACACCAGTATGTCTGTGTTCTTGGTTTACAATCCTTCATCCTGGTGGTATTTTTCCTTTAAGTGTGCACTTAATCATAACTGTGCTCTCAATTAGTCCACAATCCTGAGTCTTCAGTAAGATCGGTAGCTGGAAAGTCTATTGCAAAATCGTCAACAGGTCATTGAGGTAATAATGTGGAGACTCTTGGCAGGTCGGCAGTGGTTGGAGAAGCCCTAGATGTCCCTAAAGTTGATCTGGTCTTCTGATTTACATGTCTCCTCATAGTTTGTCCAGAGTTTTCTGTTCATGTGATAGTTGGCTTGGGATTAACCTTTTGCGCCATAGTTGTGGCTTAATATGGTTTGGAGGGCAAAGGCATTCTGGGACTCACAAGGGAATAACATGAACATTCAACTTAACTTATCACAGATGGTTGTAGCTTGTGATAATTTGGACGCAACAATGCGCCTCATTTAGGTGCAAAACCAAAACTAGAGCATCTCAACTGTGATACATCTGGTCCACAGAACAAGTACAAGATAAATCCCCCAAAGATAGAAAGATAATAGGTGATAGATACATATGAGATGGATAGATATGACATGGACATTGGTGTAGCTTGAAGCTGATGGGCCCCCTAAGCCTCTTGGGGCCTGCTGTGACTGCCCCCTCTTCACCCCCTTCAAGTTACACCCCTGGAGATGGATAGATATGAAATAGACGATAGATATATAGATAGATAGATAGATAGATAGATAGATAGATGATAGATAGATAGATAGATAGGAGATAGATAGATAGATATAGATGATAGACAGATATAGATAGATAGATAGATAGATAGATAGATAGATAGATAGATAGATAGATAGATAGATATGGGATAGATATGGGATAGATAGATAGATAGATAGATAGATAGATAGATAGATAGATAGATATGAGATAGATAGACAGACAGACAGTGGAATAAGCAGGAACCTGATCTCACCTCCTACAAAGCACACACAAAAGCTTCATATAAGAATTAGAGGAAATCTGTAGCGATAAATATCAGTATAATCCGCAAGTCATGACATCAGAATGTGCTGTACACAATGTACAGATATTTATATTTTTTAGAATATTATTCATATTTATGTTTATATTTATGTTTATTATAGGTATTAAGAAATATATTTTCAATAAATTATTAGCATTAATATTTAATCAATATAATTATTTATGGTGACAGGATTCAACTATACAGACAAAAATCTTATTTGTAAGAACTTGGAAAATTCACCCTCGGCGCCGGCCTGTCACAGTAACCCCATACCGCACCGTTATACCACTGCAGCCTATAATGTGCACTGAACCGTTCATCATCTGCAGCAGAATTTTCATATCTGACTGCATTAAGCTAAAATAAGGGTGAAATAGATTAATATTTGCATATGATTACCCACAATTCCTAGTCTGGTTGTTATAAAGTGTCTATATCAGACAAATATGAGGCAGATGTAGCAGAGCTGAGTTTGTCCCTGGGCACAACTCCAGGTGTTAAGACTACAGACGGTCCCCTACTTAAGAACACCTGACTTACAGATCACCCCTAGTTACAAACAGACCTCTGGATATTAGTAATGTACTATACTTTATCCTTAGGCTACAATAATCAGCTGTAACAGTTATCACAGGTGTCTGTAATGAAGCTTTATTGATAATTCTGGTTTGTATGACAATCCAACATTTTTAAAATTCAATTGACCAAATAAATTTAGCTGGGGTTACAATGATAAAATATACAGTTCCGACTTACATACAAATTCAACTTAAGAACAAACCTACAGAACCTTTCTTATGTAGCCCAGGGACTGACTGTATTTGCAATATGATCATTTGCAAAGGGCAGCAGGTCATCCCATTGTATTATCCTAATGCAGAGTCAGATCCCAAATCCAGCTCTGCCGGGTAGACACAGGTAATAGATGTGCGGTCAGGACAAAAGTGGCAAAATAGACAAATGGAAATTGACAAAAGTGAGTGGAATCCCCATAATGCAATTCCATGAGCGGAGCCGTCTGAGTGTCAGACTCTGTAAAGTTGAGCTCATGATTTGGCATATCCCATTCTTCTTCCGTGATGTGCCATCTGTCAGTTTGCATGGGACTGCGGGTAAAAGCCTCTGCATCATCATCGAAACTCAGGGAATGATCACAGCAAACAAACCCGACAAAGTTTGATCACAAATTCAGCCTTATGTATTAACCTAACTCACTCAGCTCTGCTACATCCGTGTCAAAAACTCATCATTCAATGAAATGGATTCATAACAATTGTCAAATCAGACACATAACCCCTGGCATGTACCAATATTGATACCAACCATCAATGGAGTAGATCCCCCACATATAAGACTGCCGAACCCTGATGAAGGACATGACCCTGTGACTATAATCCTAAGAGACCCCCCCAAACCTTTTCAAATTTTAAGACAATCCCTTTAAGTAAGATGAGGACAATGTATCCCTCTAATAACATCCTGATACACAGAATCTCCATACACTGAGATGTGGTGGGAGAACTGGTGCTGACTGGTGACAAACTCGTCCATGATCAGATAAGAAACATCTCTAGAACATCACAAAAATTAGAACATTGAAAACCAATGGTGGACGCCAGGACAACACATGGACCAGAGCAACAGATCCACAGATTCCTGGAGCCCAGAGAGTGCAAAAGATGAGAAGGGAGGAAGAACTTCAAGAATTTCACTGGAACTTTGAAATATATTATGGATGGATGGATAGATAGATAGATAGATAGATAGATAGATAGATAGATAGATAGATAGACAGACAGACAGAGAGATAGATAGGATATAGATAGATAGGAGATAGATAGATAGATAGATAGATAGATAGATAGATAGATAGATATGAGATAGATAGATAGATAGATAGATAGATAGATAGATAGGAGATAGATAGATAATAGATGAGAGATAAATAGATATTAGATAAGATATAGATACGAGATAGATGAGCAGATACATTATAGATATTAGATGATAGATATGTGATAAGTAGATAAACGATAGATAATATGAGATTACAGATAGATAAAAGATATATAGATAGATAGATAGATAGATACTGTAGATATCGTAGAAAGCTATGAGACAGATATAAAGACAGGAAGAAAGAATATTGGTAGATAGACGGATAACATAATTCACATCACGTGTCACTTATGATGTTCTCCATTTCCTAGGAAGTTCTTGGATTCTGAGTATCTCCTGCCATGTAGCTGCTGTTACACATTTAGCATGTTTGGTAACAATGTAGCAGAGCTGAATTAGTAACTATTATCCCTATGAGCTATGATAATGTAGTCATTTTCCCTGCCGTCCTATGTAAAACCATCAAATACACCTTGCTATCTCACCATGAGCTCCACCAAGTGACAAACTCAGCTCTGCTACATCTGTCATGTGTCTATCATCCATTCTCCCAGCGATATAATCCAGACACACCCGTACTCCGCTGGTACATTCGGTTCTGCATGCACAGAGCTAAGTAGTAGGTAAGTCAATCCGCCTGGGGGTTGGCTACAGATGATACAGGTGATGCTACAATACACACAGGAGTTTGCTGTGCACTTTGCTTAGGCAGTGAAAAGTTCCCAATAGCGGCAAAGTGGGGCACCCAGTCCTAGGGTGCCATGTAAGGTGACGTACCTGGAGGGAGAGCTCTGTGCATGGGTCCTGTGTCCCGGGCTGTGCTGCTGCAGCTGGTCCCTCCCGAGCACACACAGCCTGCATGGGGAGGGGATGCTGGCAGCAGAGGCAGAACCATCATTGGACCTCCTGATCTCCCCTCCCCTCCTGGCTGGGGAATACACAGCACAGTACAGCAGTCTCAGGACCATATGCCAGCTGGGGACTCCCTCTCCAGATGGGGTACAGCGCACACTCTGCATCATACCGTACCATGTAGCAGAGCTGAATCTGTCATTGATATAGTGGTAAAACCCAGACATATTATCATTCACAACAAACTTCACTCTGCTGCTCCCACAAACTCAATGCGGGGCATTCAAATTTTGCAAAACAAAAAACTATTAAAATTATTAAAATATTTTAAAAAATTTATTATTTCTTGATTTTTTTTAATGAAATCGAGCAAAAGGTATTAAGGATTTTGCACCTGTTTAATCAATGACAGAGGAAAGAGAGAGGTGGAAAGAGGCGCACGTCACGTGATAAATGCCCCCCAATACTGCGGCGGATTTACCCACAAAGCTACTTACCGCACGGATATATCAATTGGGGGAGGTTTATCCGTGGGGGGATTGTTGAACTTTTTGCCATTTTTTTTGCGGCATTTTGCGCTTATATGATTTTCCTTAGGCTACATTCACAACGTTGTTGCCTGCCGTACCGTAGCACGGCGTCACGGTACACATCGGCGCTGGGGAGGGGAGGAGGGGTAAGCAGCCCCTTTCCATAGAGGAAAATGACGCACAGCGCCGTATGCCGAGAAAATATAGGACATGTCCTATCTTTTCACTGGGTACGGAGCGGTCCGTTGGCCCACTTGTGCTGCACAATAGTGCTCAGTGTACATAGATCGTTTATACGTCAGTCTTATATACGTGACCCATATGGTAGTGAGAATGCAGCCTTAGTTTGTGTGTGATCTCACTTTGTAGTTGCAATGTTTGTAAGGGGATGTACATCAGCAATGGAGTGGGGTGATTTTACACTACAAATAGCGACAATAGTGAGTTGTAGTTTATGGGGCACATTGATCACATTGATCACTGGGGCACATTGCCGGATCTATCAGGCGCAGGCTATAGGCAGTGCGCAGGCACAGGTCAACAACGCACTGCCCACTCCATGGCCACCTGACGTACAGGGGTAGAAGTCGCAATTCTCACTGTTTGCACTGGGAATTGCGCAAAAATCGCAACTTGTACACCTGTTTTCAGGCGAACAAGCCGTGATTAATGTGCCTTAAAGACTTTTATTGTCTCCTGTGATCCGCATTCGTAAAAAAAAATATGACAGGTTTCAACATTTGTTTCACGGACAATAGATCAGTGGAAAACAACTGAAATGTGACCCATAGTAAACAATGGTTCAGAAAGGTATCCGTAAAAATCACTGAACCACGGCAGAGATACACATCGCCAGTGTGAAAGAGCCGGATAAAAAGGATAAATGGAATTTTGGAATGAAATAGGGGAAAAGTAGTGTGACACAAATTTGGATTCAAAGTCTCGAAATGGTCGCAATTCCTTCAGCACAGCCGGATACTACGACTGTTTCCCCCCTTGCGCCACCTCCTGGCAGAACCTGGCGTAAAACTGTACAGCGCCGTAGTAATAGTCATTTATTACGCAAAGAGGCGGAGTCAATATCAAGTGTTGGCGCACAATGCATCAGCGTTTGATGGACCCCATCCCTGGGTGTGAATGTTTTGGGATCCAGCAATATGATCCAAGTTATTTAAAGTACATCTTTGAGCTGTGGCTCTTTTTTGGCTCCTGCAAAAGGTACCATTCCCTTTGCCAACAGAGCGTGTCCTCGAATGAAATCTCTCAACAGTTCTGGTTATACAAAGCAGCAGGCAGTGTATTGTCCCTGGAAATCTGTGTATTCATACCTTTATGTGTATTGTAAGTAGCAGCAGGACTGTGAAAAATGCATTTATATTCCAGGATTGTAGCTTCTCGAAAAGTAAATTTCTGATGACAGGTTCCCTTTAAATTCTTATACGGCAGCACATTTTACACTTCGGGGGACAATTGAAAGTCTGATTCATAGCCCTAGAAGGATTTTTTAGAGGACTGTATACAAACTTATCATCTTTTTATACAAACTGAATAAAATTAATGTTCAAAAAATTGTATCATCTTTTCCATGAGAAAAGAATAAAATTATATTTAGTGAGCGCCCCCTAGAGTAATATATATACTGTATATCTATGGCCTGGTGAAAAGTAGCGGGCAATTTGAGACTGTGTATCACTGGAATTTCTAAAATTTATCAGTATAAGATTTGGGGAATATTTAGGTGATAGGTATGAAGAGGTTCTTTTTGCTTTACGCAGTGACTGTATTGTAAAGCATCCATTACATTTCATATGTTGATTCATTAGAGATTTGATACAGACCCTGCATATAACCAAAGCATGATATCATATTCATTGTACAGACAATATAACTTTTAAAATATTTGATAAATACATGTTAAAATATGATCTATTATATGATTCAGTAAAGGTGGCGCCACCTGGTGTTCAGAGTGTATAACAGTGTGCACGTCCACCTAATGGCGGACACACATGCTTAGTCTCTCTACATACAGCCAAGTTTCTCTGTAGAGTAGCCAATAGAAATAGCTTTCTATCCTGTTTGTCAGGACAGGAGCAGAGCTGTACATGACCCCATAGCCCCCTTCTTCAGGGGGCGCAAAAAGGAGCTTTATTGATAGCTGCCAGAGGGGAAAGGAGACATATATTCTCCAGACCCCTGACAAAACAGATTAGAAGAGACACCAATACAAATTGAGATAATATATTAATTCTATTTTAAAATATCTTTGTATTGAGAAATCAGGGACAACAGGTGCAAAAGTGCACCCTACACTCCAGCTCTCCAACAACCCTGCCTGCTTACCTCTGCACATTCTAGGTAATGCAGGACAACCACAACGACGGTCCCTCCCTAGACCAAAGTACAGAAATGAAACAAGACAAACAGATAAACAGAAAAAGAGTGGTAAACAATCCAGCTCATGACTGAGATAGAATATAAGGTACAGAATCACATACACAAAAGGATAGTCAAGAACGAGAGCCAAATATAAACCTGGGAAGCGATTACCAGGAACTCACCGTGTCATCATGACTAGAGAAGCTGAGAGCCATGGACGGAGACGCCTCTTATAGGCTCCGCCTCTTCTGCTTTTAATGAGCGTTTCTGGTTAGGGCAGTTTCCATTCCCATTAGATGAACGGCCAAATTCAATATTATTTGATATTGATCACCTATTCTACAAAGAGGTCAACAACCCCAAGAAACCCTTGTCTAATAGAACATAAATTTTGAATTGTATCACTCCGCACCCCGCCATGATATTCAGGATATGCCTGAGTAATACAATCTTATCATTCTGTACCACATCAGTCACAACTTCTAATATGAGACAAGAAGATGAGACATTTCAAGCCCTTGTAGAATGTGGAGTGACTGTGTCCAAGAATAAGGCGAGACTCGGGGAAGGTGATGACGAGACCTCTGCCCGCTCTTCACCGGACCTTCTGTCCACAAGGATAAGGTTACACTGTGCCTTTATTAATAGCCATAAGCTTCCCAGTGTCACAATGTCAAAGATGGTGCAGATCCTAGGACCATGGGACTGGAATATGTACCTGATTTATTCTTCAAGTTTAACTGAAGTTCAACTGTAGGGACCCCGATACCCCCTATTGTACCACTGCTCCATTCCTTCTACTATATACCCTCTCCGCACAACACCCTCTTTCCCACAACTGGTGAAGGTCCTAGCAGTTGGATCCGCACTGATCTACAACTAATCCCCTATCCTCAGTTGTGTTCAGTGGAAAACCTTACAGTATAATTTACAAAATAATTTAATAAAAAATAAATTAAAAAAAACGCAAAATAAAAAATTTCCCATTTAGCTGTTACGGTCTCGGCGCCCCCTGCAGTTCTTTTATCCCATCTCTTCTCCACCACGTTAGCGAAGTGATTCTTACTGTAGTTCTTACTATAATGCGAAACGCATTTGTTTTTTAACGCATGCGTGTTTGGACGGACTGCTTAAAAATGGACCAAAATCAGGTTCAAAATGACCCCCACCAAATGTGCCCCCCCCCCATAATTCTCTCCCCAGCCCCTTTTTCCCCAGCCAGTTTTTTAAAAATGTATTTGTGATAAGTAGATTTAAACTGATCCGACCTCTTACTAAATAAGAGGTCGGATTCTCAAACTTGTGTCAGGGGAGTCGGCCTTATTCGTAAGGGGGGCGGCCGACACACCCCCAGCACGCCCCTATCAGCGGGGACCTGTAGGGGAAACCGGCAGCATCGTATGTATTGCGTAATCGCTGCCAGCTCTCCGCTGTGTGTAATCCCGGCATGGCCGCGCTGTGTATACAGGTCCCCGCTGTGTGTATCCCGCGGTGGTATCCTCCGTAGTGTGTATCCCGTGGCCGCAGTCACTGTCAGTGCGCCGCGGCTGTGTATACAGGTCCCCGCTGTGTGTATCCCGCAGTGGTATCCCCCGTAGTGTGTATCCCGTGGCCGCAGTCACTGTCAGTGCGCCGCGGCTGTGTATATAGGGCCCCGCTGTGTGTATCCCGCAGTGGTATCCCCCGTAGTGTGTATCTTGTGGCCACAGCCACTGTCAGTGCGCCGCGTCCGCGCTGTGTATACAGGTCCCCGCTGATAGGGGCGTGCTGGGGGTGTGTCGGCCGGCCCCCTTATGAATAAGGCCGACTCCCCTGACACAAGATACGAGAATCCGACCTCTTATTTAGTAAGAGGTCGGATCAGTTTAAATCTACTTATCACACATAAATTTTTTTAAAAACTGGCTGGGGAGAAAAGGGCTAGGGAGAGGATTATGGGGGAGGCACATTTGGTGGGGTAATTTTCTGGGTGACAGGTCCTCTTTAAGGGCCATTTCCCATGTGCGTTATGTCTTCCGTTTTTGCAGTTTAATGTTATCACGGTGCACGCTGCAGGGTCATGGCAAGCAGGAAGGGTTGGACTGTGGGGGGTGGATGATGTAGTATCAGGCTATAGGGGGTTTTGAAAAAAGGGGGAGGAGTTTGAGAGGTCTATATCACTCTGCAAGGAGAGAACGCCATCTTTGTCAGAAAAGAATTGTCCCGCCCTCCCTCCCTCCGCTATTTGTTCTTTCTATCAGTTTTCATGCATGTGATTGGTCACACATGTTTGTGCCACTTAGTTAATAGGTTGCGGCGAGTGATTTAGAGGTGTGGCCTGTACGTTTCTGTAATGTTAAAAAATGATTAAAAAGCTATGAAAAATGTATAGTTATGTCCTAGGGTTGGTTAATTCTTGCCACCTAGGGATTCGGGATACCATGTTCTCCAAGATGTTATTTGATTGTTCTATTTGATTTGATGCTAATACAATTTTTCATATTTTTCAGATAGTTTTTTTGGAAGATTTTAAATGAAACTGTGACCATCACTATTCCAATAAAATCCTTGTATTATTTAGTTAGGTGATGGTTAAGCAGTTTTTTCTTTCCATTTACGGCCCAAAGAGTCTGACTCAGCCATTGGATGGTCATGAAATTTAAACGGGTGTCTAAGCCGATACTATAATGGCAAAGTATCTGTTTTTTTAACCAATAACTTTCACGTCTCCATTTTAAAAAAAAAAACATACATTGGGGCACATTGCTCATAACCTGGCGCTAATTGCATTGAACATGATGCGGGGAATTGCACAAATATCATAGCTTGTACAAGCTGCGATACATGTGCCCCCTTGTTTTCTTTAGTGTCAATTACTTTCTGTTTTTTATAACCATATTTTTTTGGTTTTCTTTGCTTTACACACTAGAGGTCGCATTGAACCAACAATGTTAAAAATATGGCCGAAGTAAGGCCCCTTCTACACTCGCGAGTGTGATGCGGTGAACTCGCATCACACTCGCAACACATGCTGCCTGGATCACCTAGCCCAAACGCAGCAAACTGGAACGGAACTCAGCATGTCAGTTCCGTTCCGGTTTGCAGCGTTTGGACCGTGCGATCCGGGCAGCATGCGCTGCGAGTGTAGAAGGGGCCTAAGTCTTCTGTTAGCGCCAGTTACTATCTGCGTTTTGGCTTCCATTTGCGTTTCCGTTTTAGAAAAAAACTGATTGTAATTTAAACAGATGTCTGGACGGATACATTCATATCATACTTTGGATACTTTGCTTTCTGTTACTGTCTGTTATGTCAGTTAGTTTCCGTTTTTCAGTATTTTATAGCCATCTGTTTTTCTATCCCAACTATCCCCTGAAATATTAGAGGGTCTAACAGAACGTGTACAAATGTACAGGCAGTCCCCGGGTTACGTACAAGATAGTGTCCATAGGTTTGTTTTAAAGTTGAATTTGTATGTAAGTCGAAACTGTATATTTTATAATTGTAGTTCTAGATAATTTTTTTTTTTTGTCCCAGCGACGATTGGAGTTTCACATTTTTTTGGCTGTAATGGGACCAAGGATTATCAATAAAGCTTCATTACAGGCATATTACAGCTGATCATTGCAGCCTGGGACTATAGTAACATCCAGAGAGGTCACCAGAGGTCACAGTGGGCAGAAGGGTCAATCTTTAACTAGGGGTCCTCTGTAAATCGGTTGTCCTTAAGTAGGGGACCGTCTGTATACTAATGGACATCATTGTCCACTAGTATCCGTTTTTATATCTTCCGTTACACTTTCCATTATCTGAACAGATAGCAGGTTTAAAAAAACAAATGAGATATCTGTAAAATAATGAAAAATGGAAACTAACTGACACTAAGTGTTTTTCCTAAACTGATACTTTGCTAGTAATGTTTCATTCCAAAGGAGAATTTTTTTAACATACCTCTACCTGATACCTCTTCACCCCAGAATTTCCCTTATGTGAATGCCCCTATAGACAACATACACTGGGGACAAACATGTCTAAGCTGGGGGGGGGGGGGGGATCTGTGAATCATAACCCACTGCAATCACATTAACCCCTTAACGCTCTGCGCCGTAGCTCTACGGCGCAGAGGTATAAGGAGTGTATGAAGAGGGCTCACGGGCTGAGTCCTCTTCATACAGAGGTGGGGGTTGTTGCATATTGCAACAAACCCCCACCGCCAATTAACCCTTTCGACGACGCCGGCAAAGTCGCCGGCAGCGTTTAAAAGACGGCGGCGCGCGGGCGATCGGTTGCCATGGTAGCCTCAGGTCTTCGTTTGACCCGAAACTATCTGGCATCTGCAGATTCGTTACATTGAGCCAGTGGCTCATTGTAATGAATGTGCTGCAAAAATGCCATATATTGCAATACAGAAGTATTGCAGTATATGGTAGCAGCGATCTGACCATCTAGGGTTAATGTACCCTAGATGGTCTAAGATATAGTGGGAAAAAAAAGAAAAAAAAAAGTTTAAAAAATAAAAAAAATTAATAAAATATTAAAAATTCAAATCACCCCCCTTTCCCTAGAACGGATATAAAACATAATAAACAGTAAAAATCACAAACATATTAGGTATCGCCGCGTCCCAAAATGCCCGATCTATCAAAATATAAAAACGGTTACGGCCGGCGGTGACCTCCGAGGCGGGAAATGGCGCCCAAATGTCCGAAATGCGATTTTTACACCTTTTTACATCACATAAAAAATGAAATAAAAAATTATCTAAATGTCGCACAGACCTCAAAATAGTAGCAATGAAAACGTCGGCTCATTTCGCAAAAATTGACACCTCACACATCTCCGTGCGCCAAAGTATGAAAAAGTTATTAGCGTCAGAAGATGGCAAAAAAAATGTTTTTCTTTTTTGTACACATTCGTTTAATTTTTGAAAATGTGTTAAAACACAATAAAACCTGTATAAACTTTGTATCACCGCGATCGCACCGAACCAAAGAATAAAGCTGAGGTGTTATTTTGAGTGCATAGTCAAAGTCGAAAAAAACTGAGCCCACAAGAATGTGACGCACATGCGTTTTTTTTTCAATTTTTCCACATTTGGAATTTTTTTTCAGCTTCGCAGTACATGGCATGTTAAAATAAATAACATTACGGGAAAGTAAAATTTGTTACGCACAAAATAAGCCCTCACACAGGTCTGTACGCGTAAAAATGAAAAAGTTATGGATTTTTGAAGTTGGAGAGCGAGAACTGAGCGGAAAAACCCTGCGTCCTTAAGGGGTTAAAATGTTAGAATTGAGATGCACGGCATTACATGTTCCTGCCTCTAGATGGCGCACCCCAACATAAAAATCTCCATCCATTGCAGAGATGGTTCTATTGAGGCCGCGTTCACACGCAGCATTGCGTTTTTTGTTCCTTTTTTGAGTTTTTGACTCAGCAAATGACCAGTTTGCAAATGCGTTTTAAGGGAAACTGCTTCCCAGCAAGTCACAAGTGTTAAAACGCATCACAAAACACAATACGATGCACTTAGACGCTTATGTGCTTTTCAAAAACCCAAAACGAAAGCAAAAATGCAACAAAGAGCTAGAAGGGCCAAAAAGACATGCATTTAAATGGAAGAGGAGCGGTAGCGTCTTTCCTAATGCGTCAAAAACACAACAAGAAACGCAAAGTGTAAACACGGCCTCATATTTTACAGTTTTGAGACAACTTTTTTCTATGTACTTATTTATTCTTTCGCAGCCCTGGCCTGTTGCTGAATAGGTGGCATAGTCTTAAATGTAATCATTAATAAAAAAAAAATAATGGAAAAAAAAATCACAAAAAGATAATAAATATCACAATAAATTCATCCAAAGGATGTTTGCTGCCACACAGTGGTCACGCCAGGGATGTGCAGATAATATACAAATTCACTTTTTTTTACTGTAATGAGTGCAAAACTATTTGAGATCAGGAGACAGATTGAGATTATTTGATGCAAATCTGTATCAGATACTGGTTTAAAAATGTTTAATTTTTTTGGGAAATGTGGATAATACCACATAAGACCCTCCCTCGCAGCCTTTGTGCTGCAAAACGCAACACAAATGCTGCATGTGAACAAGGCCTTAAAATCAGGATGAGAAACTATCCTATGGACGGTTTCCCACCTGGTGTTGTTTTAAGCGCATTCAAAATGCAAGTGGGAGGGAAACGCAATGAAACGTCTTGGCCAAGCCCCCTCCCACTTGCGTTTTGGATGCATTTAAAAACGGCAGGTGGGAAATCGCCCTATGGCCGCAGTCACCCTTTCCGCTAGTATTGCATTCATAATGCAACGCTGGCGTGCCTCGGCCCAATCGCATATCCGTTTCCAGGGAAACACGTGAATGGTCAGGCCGCGGTCACACATTCCCCTAGCCGTCAGCTCATAACGCTAGCGCACAGGGGGTGGGAAGCATATTGGATGCGTTTCCCGGGAAATGCTTGTGCGTTCGGGCCGAGGACCACCCCGTGTGCGCTAGCGTCGCGTTATGAATGGACAGCTAGCGGAACGGGTGACCGTGGCCTTATCAGTATCGTTTAAGGCGCGTTCACACGTTGCGTTTTGTCCTGCGTTTTCATTGCGTTTGAAACGCATTACAACAGCTGAGGAGAGGAGATTGGCCTAATTACATTACTATTTACATTTGTTAACGCTATGTTAACGCATGCGTTAACGTAAACGTTATCAGTAATGTAATTAGGCAAATCACCTCATCTCAGCTGTTGTAATGCATTTTTAAACGCTATGAAAACACAACCAAAGCGCAAAGTGTGAATGCGCCCTCAAATTCAAGACCCCAGGGCCTGGTTACTCATCGCATGAGTTTCTCTGGAAACACATATGTGATTGTGCCTAGGCCTGTGCGTTCGGGCCGAGGACCTCCCCCTGTGCGCTAGCGTCGTGTTATGACGGATGCTTAGCGGTACGTGTGACCGCGGCCTGAGAGCGTGGCCTATGGGTGGTGATACACATGGCGTTTTGAACCCCGTTTTTCCGCTTTTGTCCGTTTTTCCCAATTATCATGATTATCATAATTGGGGAAAAACTGACAAAAAACGGGAAAAACTGATGCGTTTTCAAAGTGCAAGCATTTTTAAAACGCATGCGTTTTTTTAACAGACTGCTTAAAAACGGCCCAAAAACAGGTTCAAAATGCCACGACCATTTACACGATACGTCGCGTTGTGCGTTGCGTTTTTGACGCATTCCACTGACTTCAGCCTTGATCACATGCTGAGGTTACATTGCGTTTCCACTGCATCTGTTAAAACGCAATGTAACCTCAGCATGTGATTTAGGCTGAAGCCCTTGGAATGCATCAAAAACACATAAAAAAAAGCGACGTAACGTATCGTGTGAATGTGCCCTCTGTGATAAGTTCTCACACATTATCATCCATTTTTGGCTTTGAAAACTGCGTGTAAAAAACTGAACGTGTGAACGCAGGGCGATACATAACATAAGGCCGCACTGCTTCATTCATTAGGATAATCTGGCCCAGCATTTACTAATTAGGTCAATTAGGCGAGTGCTTTCATATAGGAGATTTGTAGCCACCTCCCCTGTGGTATCTGCTCTGATACTAGTCACACGGGGCAGAGCAGGATACAATATGATGTGTGGCCTGGATATAGTTATTGCTCTGTAATTTGGGGGAGACGTCTTGTGAGAGGAGGTTTTCTGGTCCTACATGACATGGCCCTGACCCGGGAAATGAAGCTCCTGTTCAGGTAAGTGGCTATACATGTGCCATATGGCATCTCTGTGCCACCATGTGTCATTCTTCATCTCGTCCCTTTTTCATTTTCTTTCTCTTCAGTCTTATCAATTTTTGAGTCTGATGGAAAAGTGGGATAAATTATTGCATCAGAAGGGGCATCATTTTGGTTCCATGTTTCCATCTTGCATATTAGGGAGCAGAATGCCTGAATGCACCTTGTGTGATCTATTTAGGATTTTTTAGGGGCAGACTATTGATGGCCTGTATGTGGAATAGGCCATGAAATATTATTGGTAACAGTAACCCACATTGATGCAGGGATGTTTTAGTCTCTTGTATTGCCAGTGCAATGACATGGTCTTAAGTAATCCTTAGGCTGTATTTACATCACCATATGTACGGTCTACATGCAGCCCTACATATGTCCCCATAGACGTCAATGGCTGCACGGTGTGATACACACCTTTACCCCCACCCACACACACGTTTTCTTTCCCCGAAGTACGGCCTGTATGCTGTGCATTTCAATAGAGGGGTCCCCTCTCCATCACATCGGATGTATGCCTGCCCAGCGGACATATGCTCATGCAAATCCAGCCTTAAGTGGGTTCTCCAGTCATATCAAGTAATTGTGATAGGACCCCCACGGATCTTGAGTACGGTGGTCCACTGTACCCCAGTTGCGCTTGAGTTTTTATAGAACAGGCAGTCCCACATGTGCCAGTTGCTCCGTTCATCTCTATGGTGCTGACGGAAATAGCCATGCTCTAGACTTGACAATCTGTGTCTGAGCATTAGAGATGAACAGACTACCTGTGAGCCGCCTGCTCCGGTCATCTGGAGCACAACAGAGGTGCAATAGACCCCCGTTCTCTAGATCTGTAGGAATCTCATCAATGAGACCCCCACCAATTGGTAAGTTTTTTCCTTTCCACACTTTCTATGATTGGAGAACACCTTTTACATTACAGTACATTTCAATTGTTACAAAACTGAATTGGAACGTGTGACGGAGCCCTTAGTGTCCATCTGTACCACTTTCATTTGGCTTTTGTGAGAAAGTATTCACACTTGGCGTCTACATTGCATTTTGAAACCCAATAAAACAGAGGGGGGAATTTTTCTGATGAAGTTGTTAACATCCGCATTACAAGACAATGTTGACATAATGAGTTTATATCATGTTAACACTGCTTTGCAAAATGCTTAACACTCAAGTTAACAGTTTCATTTACAAGATACAATGTTAACCGTAATATAATTGGACAAATTCCCTCTCCTCCTGTTGCATTGCATTTCAAAACAGTGTGTGAACTCGGCCTTATTAGGGTGCTGCCACACAGTTCGTTCTTGGACCATTTCAAAACGGACTAAAAATGCATGCGTCTTTGTATGTTTACCATGTGTTTGGCTGGTTTGAACCTGTTCATCTTGATTTCTAGAAGTGTAATTGGCTGTGAAACGGATTAAAACCAGCCAAACACACCGTAAATGTACAACAACGGTCCAATAACGCCCCATGTGGTAGCACCCATACGCATCCAATTATAAACGAGCGCTTCTGGTGCAAGCGAAAACTTTAATAACCAAGTGGGTCATGCTCTTTCCAATTGGGTACTCGCTAATCATAATTTGGTGTAACCACTGTGCATGGTAATTTTATCATCACACTTGGTGCCCATGTGACACAAGTTTAGAACCTCCTACCTGATTCTGTAGTGATTCCTGCTCCAGGGCCATCACATGCCTTCACCATTGCACCAATCACTCCATGGTGATCTCTTTAGCGAACCTTAAGTGTAGACAATACCAACCCATTCTGGAACTAATTTGAAGTGGATATAACCATTTCTAACTTATTTTAGGTTGACGTTCCTCACCCTTTTTTTGGTCACTGAAGTCTACACACAACAAAGACCAAGCACAGGTAACAACCACGATTATTAGTTTCAGGATCGGGACACTTTTTCACCACTAACTAAATCTGTTGCTTTAGACTTCATCCTCTCCAGCTGCCGGAGGTCCTTTGTACAGCTCGATTTGCCTGCACAATATGTACTTAAGAAGTTTGTGAGATTTTCAGCTATTGGTAAGTTGAGGGTCAAGTGAATAAATTGGTAAACTTGTTGTATAAGGATGGGTCATACAGAAGCTTATGGGCAGTGCTGATGGACCACAGGATGTCCAAGGGTTAGAACCTAGAACATGTCACCTATGATGCATCATCCCTAAAAAGACTTGTTCCTCCTGAACACCAATGACTTCTGGGCTTGATGATTCTACAAACTGTAGCCATGTGGAACATATTTATGGGGAGGGGCTTTCATTTAGATCAAGATTACCTCCCAGAGAACGAAGTATGAACTAGGTACTTGTCAAAGTATTACAAAATACCTCCCAAAATCAATAGTTAATCTATTGTCTACAACTCTTCTGCAGACCCGACTGGAGCTGCCTATGTGATCACCGATGACTTGGCTATAAAGTGCGGCTATACCATAACTTATGACGCCTGGGGGAACATCTCCTTCAGGGCTTCTCTATACAGTTGTTATGCTAACATTGGGGTAAGGTGTCCTATCTCTAGACAGATCTTAGGAATTGGTAGCGCCTATTAATGTTTACTTTTCCTGCAGACTGTCCACCAATTTGATGTAGGTGTTAAGATTGAAGTTGCATCCAGACGTGATATGACCGATGCTGTGAACTACATGAAGGTGGTCAGCTGCCCGTATGTGATGAACCCACGTGAAATTATTTGTGAAGCCAATTACATGGAGGTAAAAAGTGAGATGAGTCTTGGTCACTTGGACCCATGATTGGGATTTCTTCCATGGTCTTCTGTGAACCTGTTGTGCTTTACCTGGATGGAAAGATGGGACAACCATTGCTTGTCCCATCTTGGCTCTAGTAGCTGTGGTATAGTGTTGGCTATCTTGTGACCAGGACTAACTTTAAAACTTGTTCTTGCAGGTGTCCGTCAGAAGAAAAATTCCAATAATTTCAGAAGGAGTATTCAGAAACGAACCAGAGGATTGGTCCACTGCGTTCACCCAGGCAAGTCAAGGGTAGAACTTTGTGGATTGACATTGAAGGACCAGTGAACAACTTCTCATGTTACCATAACTTTCTCCATTGTGCTTTAGTTATGTCTACTTGTAGTTTGATCTATGCTTTAAATTGAAAGCTACACTTTACTCGGTTTCCTGGTTGGCTGCCAAATATCAAACACAAGCCAATCTGGCAACAATGAGCTGCAGGGGGTGTTCCTTCCTTCCAATAAAGTGGTGGTGGATGGAAAAGGTTCCTCACTTGATGTAGTTGTATATCAAAGGTTTGCCCTAATGGAGCCCATGTCTTTGTAACCCCCACCATTACTCTTGGATGTAATTTCATATGTAGCCCATATTAAAACTGGTACTTGTTGTACTATAGCATTTTAAGTCACTTTACCAAAAAATGGCATCTGCGAATTCCCAAACTTCAAGATAAAAGAACAATAGCTTGACGCAATCTTTCAGATTATAAAGGATGGCAATGTCCTCCACTTCTTCCCCAGTGTAAAGAGAAATTAGTTGAAGCATTGTTGGTGCATATTGTTTCAACAGTCATGGGAGTTGTTACTAGATTGTGTCCTACAACTTTTTAGAATTAATCTCGGCATTGGTCTTCATTTACTCTTAAAGTTCTTCCTTCGATCCTCTGTCCTTCAGGCGGTGAGTGGCTTGATGTCTGTGTGGCAAGTGGTGTTTCATATTTCTACAACCCAGAAGACAACTATGCTGATCGATGCAGCACAGAACATTGGCTATGGGATTAACACCACTGAATCCAGGACCTTATTGAGGACCTCCTACAATGCTTCTCATGCTGTGCCCCAAAGGGTAACTAGGAAACTTTCATGGTGCCCCTTCTAATGTCTTTAACCCTACACCCCATTCTTTTACAATTGAACATATAAACTTCTCACCTTCTTAGATCAGTGGTGTGACCTTCTCAACTGTAAGAGCGACTCTATTTTACAAGCAACGCTGGTTCATCTACTTGGTAGACAATGCTGTTGCATGTCCAGTTGGTAAGTTTCTGGTAGTGTACGTAACTTTTTCATGGTCAAGGTAAGCTCCAATCTCCCAGCTGTGTAGCATTGGATGAACCCTTAAACTGAAAGACTTATGTAGAGGGCTGTTATCAAACCAAGTTGGCATAAATTGTCTAAGCCAACGCATGACTTTCTGTTCTACCACTAGCTCTACTGTTTCAAGCCAAATCTATATCCTCCACGTTTAGTCCTTTCACTTCCACCTCAACACCAATGTTGAGCAAAATCCAGGAGTCTTCCCTCTTTTTCTAGATGATGTAAAGTTCACGAGTGGGTGGATCGTATGGACAATCCCAAAGAGTGTTTCTCCACTTCTGACCGGTGCAAAAGGAATCCAGAACCGTCGTATCCAGTTTGGCGTTGACCTTCAGAATCTAACAAACGTAGATATCCTATCTAGAGGTGTGGAGATCCTGGACAGCAATACTGTCACTACAGCAAGAATACCAGTGGGAGCTCTAGGTGGATATTATAAGGCAAGTCAATATGCAGCTGGTGGAAAGCTTAAAAATAACCCATTGGATTGGGTGTTGAGATGCCGTGCCTTGGTGTAAATACTTTACAATGTACATGCAAGTCTGATATTTGGTGTAGGCCTCGGAATACTTTCAGTCTGTACCCTTGTCTACCTTCCAGAGCCGTGTTGTAAACTTCCAATATGGGCGGACTTACAGTATTCAGCCATTTATTGAAAATGTGTGGACGGATGATGGCTGGGGTGTCACAAAATACACAATCATTAAGGATATAACAACTCCCTTTGAGGAAAGGCCACCTGTTATAACCAATGGTAAGTCATTGCAGAAAGTCCAAGGTTCCATTAGGAAGTTTTTTAACTTTTTTTTTTTTATTTTACCTTCCCCTGTAGAAACCGTCCCTTCAACTCTAATATTTAACGTCACGGTCGGCACTTTTCTCCCAGATGTCCAGTTGATTTATTTCACAGTTGGTAACACCACATCGATGGTGCCTCAAGGTGTTGACTCTGGATTTATTTTGGGGAATAAAACTCTTCCAAATGGAGATGTGATCTTTATTCTTAAAGTTCCTTTCATCAATCAAAATGTGTATAAGAAGGTAAGATATGACCATACTTGGTGGGAACGTGAGTTTATTCAGCAGATTTTTTTTCACTTGCACCCCCCCCCCCAAAAAAAATTACTAAACTGGACTAGGAGCCTTCAAACCCTATCTCCTAGATTCAGAAAGCCACTTTTTAGTTTTCTTCACAATTGGCCTGTTTTCCCAATATCCTTTGCTGCCACAATATGATTACGTACTTTCAATTGGTCTAGTGAAGGAATGATACAGCGCCGAACCTGTTTGACCTTGGCTAAAATTATGATCCAAAAAAAGTACTCTTTATTGAAACATGTTATTTCTACCATGTTATGGCTTAAGCTGGCAGCACACTATAGATATTGACCAAATCCGCCTGCTTCAACATTGCACTATCTGAGTCAAATTAAAGGTTGTTGCTATTCCTGGAGACTGATGGATGTTTCAGGTAAGGAAACTCCAAAAATTGACGGGGCAGTGACTACTGAGTTATGTACTGGGGTCAGTGTATGGTTGCTGCCACCCTGCACAATGGTAGAAACGGGCCCAACAAGACATTCCAATTTGTTGGGCGCCCAGTTCACAACAAAAATAGGGCTTCTGTTCCTCAGACTACAATTTATCTTGAGTTGCCCTACTTTACTCAGGCTCTTTTTTTTTTTTTTTTTTTTTTTGTTCTGCTATTAACAAAACCTGAAAGAATTCGGCTGTGAGGGTGTATAAAATGTGACTGTACAAAAGGCTTGACCACAAATTTAAGCAGTGAACTTCAATGTATCAAAGGATTATATGAAATTGTAAAAAAAAAAAATCCTTATTTTGATGTCTTAGCATCTCCCGGATGGCATTCTGTTCACCTTGAATGTAACATTTGGATTCAAAATCATCCCCTACGATGAGACCTTTACCACGACTGAAACTGTGGAGTGTTTTATCCGTGAGTATGTTCTCTAGGACTTCTTTACTGGAGTAGTATCAAATCCTTGTTGGAAGTTATGAACAATGCATTTAAATTTAATTTTTGCGGCAAAAGGGAGGCTGCTGTTCAGCATGTCATATAGGTGGGGGTAGGGCGAGGCAGGTCTACATCCTAGTAGAAACTGGCAACAGCACAGTCTGGAATTGCAGTGCTCTTCCATTCAAGGGGCATGAATGAGCTGTAATATCAGATGCTATTAAGTGTAATCTTTAATGGTGTATACTATTTGTTGGGTCACTAAAGGCCAAGGCCTACTTGACTAGACACTTTTTGTCTCAGTACCCTATTCAGAGCAATGCATAATGTGTCTCAAATTATGGCCCAACTCTCGAGCCAAGACTTGTCCATCGTAGTGAGAAAACCCTTAGAAGCTTGTACTACTTTGTGCTCTGGAAGATGTGGACCACAGCTCATAGTTCAATGTTTGCCTTTCTCTCCAGGCCAGCCAAATGTTGGTCCGTGTTGGCAAAAAGGTGGCATGTTGACTACAACGCTAGGAAACCTTGATCCAAGCTGGTCCATAAACATCAAGGGTACACCTGCAACATCAAGTAGTGGAATGTTATCGGTTATCAACCAGACGCATGCTGAGATCCAGGTACCTGCTGCATCAAATCTTGCAATGGATGAGGTAAGTGGCACTTAAAATGGTGTACAGAAAGTGAGACCTTCATTGTTGCCCTCTGTAGATTTTAACCATAGTTTATGAATATCACTTGCCGTCCCACAATGAATCCGACCAACCCTTGTAGACAACATGGATGCGCAGACGTAATTTATTTGCTGTTACAAATCCTTGTATATGACTTATTCTCCAGGTAACGATTAAAGGCCTCACAACAACCATTCCTCTAAGCATAACTGATCAGAACGGCAATAACCTGTACACTTTCCTGATTTCTTGTGAAAGTTCACCACAGACCGCTGGTAGGTGACCGGGATTGGCATGGTTCATGTGGTTGAATGTTAATCTTCTATAAATGGAGTACAACTTCTTCTTCTTTTCTTGTAGTCTGTCTTCCAGATGGAACAATACAAGTCTCGGTGAAGGAAATAAGTAATATCCCAGAAATGAAATTGTCTGAACTCACACTGAGGGACAAGCGTTGTGGCCCGGTGACTACAAATGGTGGCACAGCCCAGTTTTCATTCACGGTCAACAGTTGTGCAACAACTCGGCGGGTAAGACTAGCCAAGAACCTTGTGTTGGGGAAAATTCTCATGCTGCTACATGTAGATGAGTTTTTCTTTAGGGTTATCCTCTGTGGTAATGGGTAAATTACTAACAAAATTCTGTAGGCAGATGAGTTCTCACCTGTTCCCAAAGTCCAAGGTGTAAAGAAATGTCGGTCTTCAAGATCCCACATGTAGTCTACAGGCAGTATGTTCTACAGTAGTAGGAGTGTAGGATATTGTACATTTATCCTACATTCCCAGCTCCGTCTGCACTATAACATGTTGCCTGTATGGGGCCAGGTCTCTGGGCTACACTGACCCTAGACAAAGTCTCTTCCATGTTGCTTAGTTTTGTTAGATGATGGTTCGATTTCCTGGCTGTAAATCTAAACTTTAACATGACAACTTGTTCTTCAGTTTGAGGGCAACATTATGATCTACGACAATGAAATATCCTACCTCAGTAGTGTATCGGGGAAGGTCTTGTACAGGCAAGTAATGAAAGGTAGCATCTTCTGAAAAATACTGGAAATGAACCATATTGATTAGTTTTCTCCCCTCCCCCTTATAAAGAATGCCTGTGTCCTGTAAGTACTCAACAAACGGCACCTTGGTTATTGACTACACCCCACGGAATAACCCTGAGCCCAGCGCACAGAATGGAAGTGCTTCTCTTGACCTGGTTTTGAGGCTTAGTAAAGGTAAGTGCCACCAGATCTTAACGCTACACAAGCCATTGGTGAGGTCTCCTGAACAAGTGTCAATCTTTCCTCAGATGATGCTTACAATGTCTTCTATGAAGATGCCGAATATCCAGTGGTCAAGTATTTGAGGGAGCCCTTGTATTTTGAGGTTGAGCTCTTGCACCGTAGTGATCCTCAGCTAGAACTCTTCTTGGACAGTTGCTGGGCTACTACAACACCTGACATGAGAAGCCTTCCTATGTGGCCAATTGTAGACAACAGGTGAGCTGCCATTACCGGTATGTGGAGGTTCCAACCAGATCGTTGTAACCTTTCTGTTGAGTGCCTACGATAATTCTTGGGTTTCAAATTGTGAACTCCAAAAGGGCTGTCCACAAATTGTAACTGATGGGCTTTCCCTGGCATAGGGTGTTGGTGAGGTTCAACTAGGAAATCTGTGCCATGGTTGTGTATAAAGAATAAGATATGCAGTGAGCTCCAGAATGGCCACCCTGAACCCATAGCCCTACTGAACCAATCTTTCAGTCTAACGTTATCACAGATTGTTTGGTAACAAGTGAGGAAAGGCCCAAGTCAGATGTTGGAAAGTGACCTATGCCACTGTTTTACTCCATATCAGTTGTGAACACAATGAGCCCTACCAGACAATCTTCCACCAAGTGCGGGCAGATTCCAGAGTCCAGATTCCCTCACATCTCAAAAGATTTGAAGTGAAAACTCTTACCTTTATGGGTGAGGGTGCAATCTATGGAGGAGAGGTAAGTGCCACAATCTCAATTTCTAAAAACTTGGGTTTTACAGGTATGAAATCCGACTATTGTTTCAAATCGGTCACACATTAACCCACAGGTGGTTGCCCATTTTTTTTGTCTGCATTTTGACAGTAAATTTCTCCAGTTGAGGTAATGCCTGTGACCCCCTCTACATGGCAATGCTTCATCAAACATGCATGTTATTCACAAGTTTATAAACTTAAACCCTAAACTGCCAGAAGCTACCCATCTATAATCAATCTCCAGTAAAATCCCCAGTGTCTCTATTCACAGCTAAAAATTTGACCCCTTGCACTGGGGTAAAGTCTGTCTACACCCCAATAAGAGCATTGGTTTATAATTGTCTTGCTATTTGTGGTCAGATCTACTTTCACTGCGAAGTGATAATCTGTGATTCGTCCAACCCGACCTCCGATCCAGCCTGCGCGCAAGTAGGATCTTGTATACCGGCCCGCCAGAGGCTAGGTGAGTTATATTGGTTGTCTGAGTGTCCTTAATGGGGCACAAATTTTTCTTCTGCTTGAATTTGGGTGTAAAATACAGTAACTTATCAGAGCTTTGAAAGAGGTGTAAATAGTGTTGTATTGGGTCCCTGATTCTGGAAATTACAATCAGATCTACTTTTGGAGCTCTGGCATTGAGCAGTTTGTACTTAAAGGAAACCTACCACTTGTAGTGGCAGGTTTCTGATGGAAATACCGGGCACCAGCTCAGGGTGAGCTGGTGCCGGAGCTTATTTTCGTTAGTGTTTTAAACCGCGGTATCGCGGTTTAAAACACTTTAAACTTTATAGCCGGCGCAGGCAGGTACGCGCTCGGCGCTTACCATGCGCGCGGCTCTCATTCACTTCCTATGTAGCCGCGCGCACGGTAAGCGCCGAGCGCGTACCTGCCTGCGCCGGCTATAAAGTTTAAAGTGTTTTAAACCGCGATACCGCGGTTTAAAACTAACGAAAATAAGCTCCGGCACCAGCTCACCCTGAGCTGGTGCTCGGTATTGCCATCGGAAACCTGCCACTTCAAGTGGTAGGTTTCCTTTAAGGCGAGTTATTCTTGTACATTCAGGCTGGATGCTCCAACAGTAATTGGACATCATCGGGGTCAACTGGGGTGCCCGGGGCCCACTAGAGAAATTGATTATGGGTGATGCTACTTAGAATTTGTCTATTTTGCAAGAGTCTGAGATGTAGGAATTGATGGGTACCTCTATTGTCCTCATCTGTCCTTCTCCTTCCACTCCCTCTGTCCTCTACTTAAAGCTGATAGCAAGGGCTGACATGCTCTTCCCATCTGCAGCCAGAGCCAGTACAGGATGCAAAGCCGTGCATCCCGGGTCAAAGTGCACTGGGAAAGTCTCATAGCCGCGTTGCACTTTGACTGTCAATGGCATGGGCATCTTGCAGATGCCAATGCCATTGATCACTTCTACTTCCGATGCTGGTCCCATTGTGTACAATTACTAGAGGTTCCTCCGTTGGGCCAGTCTGAGTTTGGAAGATCAATACCGTGGATGATGGGATACACACGATATTCAATGTACTTCTTGATTGAATCTCTCAACATCTCATAAACTGCTAGAAAAAAATTAAAGGTATTTCTGGAATCTGCTGCTCAAAAGAAATAAAACTAACCTCCAGGCAGCACAAAAATGTGTTGATCTCCGGTGGATTCTATGGGGAACAGAAGACCTTGTATTCACTCGGTTTTTTTTAGTTTCTCTTACAACCTCTAATTTTTGAAGATTTTAAGTAAAGCCCAGAGGCAAGTGTGAACTGGGTCTTATTTGGTGGGGATGTCCAGAGCACAGAACCTGTCTTTTACTGTGTTACTGTTTATGGTTTTGTTTATGCATGATTTTTAAAATTTTTCTATGTCAGGACGCAGTGTGGATGCAGATGATGAGCACAAGTTGGTTTCTTCCAAAGCCGTTTTTCTACTGGAAGTTAAGAGCAGAGTAGACACCAAGCAGTGTGAGTATATGGCCTACTTTATACTATGGAAGGTACCTGGATCATTGTGATCTACTTACAAGACATTGTTAATTTTTCAATAATGCTAATTTGTTTCCCATTTTCTTCCAGTTCAAAAACATCCTCAAAGATCTGATGTTCATTTTTAAGAAGGCACTTTTGTTTTTGTTAATAAATTTGAGGATACAATGTTTGGTGTCATCCTGGTCCATTTTGTTCTTTATTAAAGATCTAGGGGGAGGTCAATGGTGTCAAGAGTCGTTGCCCTTGAGTCTGGGGTCACTTCTGAGTGGCTTCTAGTAGATCTGTACCGTATACAGACATGGGTTTGTCTGGTGTTATTACCAAAGTGTAGTTCCACCAGATCTCATACAATGGGGTGGGGTAAGATGCAGTACCCTACGGTGATGCCATACAATGTCTAGGACCATGATGGCAAACTTGTGGTATGGGTATCAGAGGTGGTACTCAGAGCCCTCTGAACTTTCTATTGGGGCAAGTGCCTGGGTGCCCAAACAGAATCTACCTGCAGTCCTGCACTATTTGAGATGCCCTGCTCTCCATTTTAAAGTGACATTTCCTTTGCTGCAGACAGAGGTGTGGATGGGGCTGGATTATCTTTGAGGTCCTCCAGCTGGCCCCACAAATCCTCCTGTGCAGAAGGACCCTGGAGGGAAGCTGCAATGAGTCTGATTTTGACCTTCCTTTCAGCCCTGTTGGTGTACTTGGGATACTGATATGATTGAAAGCAGTGGAAACACTGGGAGCAAGACTCTATTGCCTAAAATGTTTTGGCACATTAAGTGTCCAAACTACAACCAGAACTCGCTTATTTAGCAGATTTGCCATCACCGGTCTAGCAGCTCTTTCATGCAAAGACTCTACAATGTGGAGCCCAAAGAGGATTATCTTCTAATTCTCAATCTGGCTTCATTGAGTTGACTGCACAATTCAGCTGAACTCCACATTTCTAGCGAGGGTCCTTCAACTTGCATTGACAATGACTCCTAACTAGCTTTCCCTGCTGCTTTGCTGATGGCTATTGATGCTGGTAATTTCATGGTATGTTATGCAGTACTTTACAACCTTCACTTTATGTTCTGTCACCTGCTATTGCACAAGTGTCCTCAAACCTGTCACAATCGGGAGCTATGGACCTCGGGTTTAAAGGCCATCAACTATTGGAGTTGGTGTAGTCTGTATGGGGGCAATGACTGGTTTTAACATTTGTCCAGAAGTACTAGTGGCCTGTTCTCCTCTTAGTTTGTGAATTTTACAGCAGCCAAAAACTAACATGCACCCGATCTAAAGATGTTATATTTCTGAAATGTGTTCATATTCAATGTTGAAATTTACGTGAAATTAAACGGTCCCCTCCTTCCACTAATTTTAAGAGTAATAGGATGGGCTTATATAGCCTGAATTTTTAGCCAAAAGGGCTTTCAGCAGCCCATCTCCACACAGCCATTCAGAAATGGGCTAAAACTGACCACTTTGTCACAGTTTTGTCATGCCAATGGGGATGAAATTTTACACCTTTACATTCTGCATTGGGATCTGCATCCAAAGAATGGCCTGCTTTGTATCAATTGCAGGATCCCCCCCCCCCCCATATACACTTTCCTTTCTTCACAATGTATTTAGATAAATCCCATATTCTACAGATACGAAATTTTGTAGCACTTGGAGAGCAGAGGATCTGGACTGCACATCCAGATATACTACAATGATCTCCCCAGATGTTAACTATTAGAGATGAGCGAACATGCTCGTCCGAGCTTGATGCTCGGTCGAGCATTAGGGTACTCGAAACTGCTCGTTACTCGGACGAATACTTCGCCCGCTCGAGAAAATGGCAGCTCCCGCCGTTTTGCTTTTTGGCGGCCAGAAACAGAGCCAATCACAAGCCAGGAGACTCTGCACTCCACCCAGCATGACGTGGTACCCTTACATGTCGATAGCAGTGGTTGGCTGGCCAGATCAGGTGACCCTGGGATAGACTAGCCGCTGGCCGCGCTGCTCGGATCATTCTGTCTCTGGATGCCGCTAGGGAGAGAGCTGCTGCTGGTCAGGGAAAGCGTTAGGGTGTTCTATTAGCTTACTGTTAGGCAGGAGTGATTCTCAAAGAACCCAACAGCCCTTCTTAGGGCTACAATAACGTTCTACTTTTTTTATTTTAATTTGCATCTTTTACCATTTTGTGAGGAATTAGCAGGGGGACTTGCTACCGTTGTGTTTAGCTCTTAGTGGCACACATATCCATAGCAAAGGCCGAAGTGGCAAAATTCAGTAGGGGTTGGATTTCTATTAGGCAATAACTCAGTGTCATCTCATCTGGCATAGTAGTGTGCTTCCTTTGATACTTGGCTAGAAAATAGCCATAGGAGAATACAAACAGCTTCTTGAAGCCTACAGTAGCGTTCTATATATTTGATTTCTGGTTGATCTGCTGGTGGCTGTAGTTTCTGCAGTGCATGTACTTGCCAATTCTGAGCAATTTGTAGTGATACTTGCGACCGCTGTGTTCTGCGCTTAGTGGCGCACATATCCATAGCAAAGGCCGAAGTGGCAAAATTCAGTAGGGGTTGGATTTCTATTAGGCAATAACTCAGTGTCATCTCATCTGGCATAGTAGTGTGCTTCCTTTGATACTTGGCTAGAAAATAGCCATAGCAATAGGATAGGATTGTTTGGTTTTAAAAACTCAAAAAAAACAAAAAACACAAAAAAAAAAAAAAACACAAAAAAACACCAAAAAAAACAAAAAGAAGTAAAAAAAAAAATAAAGTTATAACTCTCATTTTAAAAATGTTTAACCCGAGGGCTAGGGGTAGAGGGCGGGGACGGGGACGTGGGCGTCCAACTACTGCAGGGGTCAGAGGCCGTGGTCCTGGGCGGGGTGAGACACCACCTGCTGATGAGGGAGCAGGGGAACGCCGCAGAGCTACACTCCCTAGGTTCATGTCTGAAGTTACTGGGACTCGTGGTAGAGCACTGTTGAGGCCAGAACAGGTGATGTCGTGGATTGCTGACAATGCTTCGAGCAATTTGTCCACCACCAGTCAGTCTTCCACGCAGTCCACCCATGTCACCGAAATCCCCACTCCTCCAGCTCCTGCACCTCAGCCTCCTCCCCCCCAGTCTGCCCCCTCCCAGGAAAATTTGGCATTTGAACCGGCATACTCTGAGGAACTGTTTTCTGGACCCTTCCCACAGTCACAAACCACTTGTCCGGTTGCTGCTGAGCAATTTTCCGATGCCCAGGTTTTCCACCAGTCACAGTCTGTGGGTGATGATGACCTTCTTGACGTAGTGGAAGTGTGTAAAGAGGTGTCCGACGAGGAGGAGACACGGTTGTCAGACAGTGGGGAAGTTGTTGTCAGGGCAGGAAGTCCGAGGGGGGAGCAGACTGAGGGATCGGAGGATGATGAGGTGACAGACCCAAGCTGGGTTGAGAGGCCGGGTGAACACAGTGCTTCTGAGACGGAGGAGAGTCCTCGACCTGAACAGGTTGGAAGAGGCAGTGGTGGGGCCAGACGGAGAGGCAGGGCCAGAGCTGGTGCATCAGCGCCACTGTCAACTAGTGAAGCTCCCGTGGTGAGGGCTCTTGCGGCGAGGGCTAGATCTTCAGAAGTGTGGAGGTTCTTTAAGGAAACACCGGATGACCGACGGACTGTGGTGTGCAACATTTGCCAAACCAGGCTCAGCAGGGGTTCCACCACTACTAGCTTAACTACCACCAGTATGCGCAGGCATATGAATGCTAAGCACCCCACTCAGTGGCAACAAGCCCGTTCACCTCCGGCCGTGCACACCACTGCTCCTTCCCCTGTGTCAGCTGCTAGTCAGCCCCCTGCCCAGGACCCTGGCACAAAAACCCCATCGTCGCCTCCACGATCCTCCACAGCATCCACCAGCGTTCAGCTCTCCATACCCCAGACGCTGGAGCGGAAACGCAAATATAGTGCAACCCACCCGCACGCCCAAGCCCTTAATGTGCACATCTCCAGATTGCTTAGCCTGGAGATGCTGCCCTATAGGCTGGTAGAGACCGAGGCCTTTCGCAACCTCATGGCGGCGGCCGCCCCTCGGTATTCGGTCCCCAGCCGCCACTACTTTTCCCGATGTGCCGTCCCAGCCCTGCACCAGCACGTGTCAGACAACATCATCCGTGCCCTGACCAACGCCGTTTCTGACAAGGTCCACCTGACCACGGACACGTGGACGAGTGCTGCCGGGCAGGGCCACTATATATCGCTGACGGCACATTGGGTTAACTTGGTGGAGGCTGGGACCGAGTCTGACCCTGGGGCTGCTCATATACTGCCGACGCCGAGGATTGCGGGGCCTACCTCGGTCCAGGTGTTTCAGGCCTACTATGCCTCCTCCTCCTCCCACCCCTCCTCCACCTCCTCCTCCGAACTACCATCCGTGGGCACGGCGCCATCAGTCGGTAGCTCTAGGCACAGCAGCAGTGCCGTCGCTAAGCGACAGCAGGCGGTGCTCAAACTGCTGAGCCTAGGCGACAAAAGGCACACCGCCCAAGAGCTATTACAGGGCATCACGGCGCAGACTGATCTGTGGCTGGCACCGCTGAACCTCAAGCCGGGAATGGTTGTGTGTGACAACGGCCGTAACCTGGTGGCGGCTCTGCAACTCGGCAGACTGACACATGTGCCATGCCTGGCCCATGTGTTAAATCTGATAGTGCAGCGTTTCCTCAAGACATACCCCAATCTGTCTGATTTGCTCACGAAGGTGCGCCGCATCTGTGCGCATTTCAGGAAGTCCAGCCCAGATGCTGCCACTCTCAGGGCAGCGCAGCGCCGCCTCCAACTGCCCGCTCACCGACTGTTGTGCGACGTGCCCACGAGGTGGAATTCAACACTGACCATGTTATCCAGAGTTTACCAGCAGCGCAGAGCGATTGTAGACTGCCAGATGTCAACTTCCACCAGAACTGGTAGTCAGGTCAGTCAGCTTCCTCAAGTCTACAATGAGGAGTGGACGTGGATGTCTGATATCTGTCAGGTGCTGAGTAACTTTGAGGAGTCAACACAGATGGTCAGTGGCGATGCCGCCATCATCAGCCTCACCATCCCGCTGCTTGGCCTGTTGAAAAACTCTCTGGTCAGCATGAAGTCGGAAGCTTTGCGCTCGTCACAAGAGACGGGGGAAGAATATTCCCTTGTTGATAGCCAAAGCACCCTGAGGTCTGTTTCTCAGCGCATATCGGAGGAGGTGGAGGTGGAGGAGGATGAGGAGGAAGAGGAGGAGAATGTTGGCGAGACACAAGAGGGGACCATTGTTGAGTCCTTCACTGTTCAGCGTGTATGGGCAGAAGAAGAGGAGTTGGAGGAGTTGGAGGAGGAGGAAATGGACAGTCAGGCCAGTGAGGGGAGTGAATTCTTACGCGTTGGTACTCTGGCGCATATGGCAGATTTCATGCTAGGCTGCCTATCCCGTGACCCTCGCGTTCAAAGAATTTATTCCAGCACCGATTACTGGGTGTTCACTCTCCTGGACCCACGGTACAAGCAAAATCTTCCCACTCTCATCCCTGGAGAGGAAAGGAGTGTGAGAATGCATGAATACCAGCAGGCCCTGGTGCACAAGCTGAAACAGTATTTCCCTTCTGACAGCGCTAGCGGCAGAGTGCGTAGTTCTGCGGGACAAGTAGCGAGGGAGAGTAGGCGAGCAGGCAGCTTGTCCAGCACTGGCAAGGGTACGCTTTACAAGGCTTTTGCCAGCTTTATGTCACCCCAGCAAGACACTGTCACCTGTCCCCAGTCTCGGCAGAGTAGGGCTGATCTTTACAGAAAGATGGTGAGGGAGTACGTAGCTGACCATACCATCGTCCTAAATGATCACACAGCTCCCTACAACTACTGGGTTTCAAAGCTGGACATGTGGCACGAACTGGCGCTGTACGCCTTGGAGGTTCTTGCCTGCCCTGCCGCTAGCGTCTTGTCCGAGCGGGTTTTCAGTGCAGCTGGTGGCATCATCACCGATAAGCGTA
Organism: Engystomops pustulosus; assembly: GCF_040894005.1. NCBI lineage: Eukaryota > Metazoa > Chordata > Amphibia > Anura > Leptodactylidae > Engystomops > Engystomops pustulosus. The sequence goes on along the minus strand of NC_092413.1, from coordinate 203,652,141 downwards.
CACGCCTGTCGACTGACAGCGCTGACAGGCTGACGCTTATTAAAATGAATAAAGGCTGGATTTCTCAGAATTTCCAATCTCCACCAGGTGAAGGAAGCTCAACCTGAATAATTGATCCACTCCTCCTCCTCCTCATTTTCCTCCTTCTCCTCCTCTTTGTACAGTAAAGCAGAGGAAAATGGCTATTTTTTGACAGGGCCCACTGGCTCTTGCTATAGTACTTCATGCATTTAATTTTTCTGGAGGGCCACCTACCCGGTCCTCTGTTTGAAACAATTTTTGTGAGTGCCACATACAGGCACTCAATCTATTCCATTTTTCTGGAGGGCCACCTACCTGCTCCTCTGGTTTGAAACATTTTTGGGACTGCCACATACAGGCACTCAATCTATTCCATTTTACTGCAGGGCCACCTACCTGCTCCTCTGGTTTGAACAATTTTTGGGACTGCCACATACAGGCACTCAATCTATTCCATTTTACTGCAGGGCCACCTACCTGCTCCTCTGGTTTGAACAATTTTTGGGACTGCCACATACAGGCACTCAATCTATCCCATTTTACTGGAGGGCCACCTACCTGCTCCTCTGGTTTGAAAAATGTTTGGGACTGCCACATACAGGCACTATCCAAATTAAATTGTCTCCATAGCAGCCTCCACACGTTGTCTCTATTGCTACCTCCAAAAGTCGTCCATATAGCTGCCTCCATACATCGTCCCTTTATCAAACGAGGTGTGTCAGGCAGAAATTTGGGTTGTTTTCATGGATTCCACATCAAAGTTGTTAACTTTGTCGCCACCCTGCTGTGTTATCCACAAAATATACTGGCAAACTTTTACCATTTAGGGATATTATTTCAGCGCTTCTTGCGCATCTGTTTACATTCCCCTCACCCGGCATATCCTAAACTTATAAGAACGCTACTACACTTGATCTTATACAAAAGGTTCTTAGAAGTGCTGTTTGGGGAGTAGCCTAGAGACAGGGTCTTGGATTGGCGAAAGCTCGCCTGGCAGCGGAACGCCAGCTCCATGCGCATCATGCGCTTCTTGCGCATCTGTTTACATTCCCCTCACCCGCCATATCCCAAACTTATAAGAACGCTACTACACTTAACTTGGTGCAGGCTGGGACCGAGTCTGACCCTGGGGCTGGTCATATACTGCCGACGCAGAGAATTGCGGGGCCTACCTCGGTCCAGGTCTCAAAGGCCTACTATACCTCCTCCCACCCCTCCTCCACCTCCTCCTCCTCCGAATTACCATCCGTGGGCATGGCGCCATCAGTCGGTAGCTCTAGGCACAGCAGCAGTGCCGTCGCTAAGCGACAGCAGGCGGTGCTGAAACTGCTGAGCCTAGGCGATAAAAGGCACACCGCCCAAGAGCTATTACAGGGCATTCCACATCAAAGTTGTTAACTTTGTCGCCACCCTGCTGTGTAATCCCCAAAATATACTTGCAAACTTTTACCATTTAGGGATATTATTTCAGCGCTTCTTGCGCATCTGTTTACATTCCCCTCACCTGCCATATCCTAAACTTATAAGAACGCTACTACACTTGATCTTATACAAAAGGTTCTTAGAAGTGCTGTTTGGGGAGTAGCCTATAGACAGGGGCTTGGATTGGCGAAAGCTCGCCTGGAAGCGGAGCGCCAGCTCCATGCCAAGATCCAACTAACATAGTTTTAACTGCAGCACCTTTAATCTACTACTAGTTCACTGCCTCCATACATGGTCCCCTTATCAAACGAGCTGTGTCAGGCAGAATTTTGGGTTGTTTTCATGGCTTCCATGTTAACTTTGTCGCCACCCTGCTGTGTAATCCACAAAATATACTGGAAAACTTTTTTCATGTACCGATATTATTTGAGCGCTTCTTGCTCACCTCCTTTGGTTCCTCTCTGCCACCCATTGGTTTGAAGCCTGAGTCCATTTAGGGTATGTCGCCATGACACTCTCTAGCCTGCTGCCGCTGCCTCTGCATGCCGTCCCCTATAGTGTCAGGGTCAATTATTGGATGTTTTAGATGCTATCTAGCTTCATTCTGTCACTCTGTCATGGCCATGCTGTTGCCCATAATTTTGGCATAATGGTGCGATTATGCAGCCTCAGAGGCATCCATGCATGCTGCCCCTGCTGTTTCCTGTCCATTTCCGTGGTGTTTCCATCCTTTTCTGAGGTTCCCAGGTGTTTGGCCAAGCTTCCCTGTGCAGAGCCTTGGTCCCCTTGAAAAATGCTCGAGTCTCCCATTGACTTCAATGGGGTTCGTTATTCGAGACGAGCACTCGAGCATCGGGAAAAGTTCGTCTCGAATAACGAGTACCCGAGCATTTTAGTGTTCGCTCATCTCTATTAACTATATTAGAACTCATGCACACAAACTTGTGCATATTAAGGGCTGCCCACAATGGTCCCAAGGTCCACTCGTGCCCTGCTAGCAGTATAACCTGAAGCCTGAGCCGCCAACACAGGCAGGGATAGGACACGCTTAGCTTTGCTCCTCTGGTAGTCAGCTCCTACATGGGGGATGTGGAAACCAGTCATGCCTGACATGGAGACGGGGCCATTGATACAATTTCTAGCGCATGTCGTCTAATATTAGTGTCAGTTAAAGATCACTATGGGCTGTATAAATATTATAGCCCTTACAAGTCTGGAATCACCTCCTTATGGTGCTAGAACCAGCTTCTTGGGGAATGGAGGATGAGTCCTCTCTGCCTACTTTCAATCTGCAGTTTCAGGACTTTCAAAGGTCGTGAATGGGCTCTTGTGTAAATGTGTATTGAGAGCAGTAATAGATGTATGAAGATTTTAGCATAACATTTAGTGGGTATATTTATCTGTGGCCTCCCTTCTAAAACAGTATTTTAAAATTATCTTGGTGACTGAGAACAGCTCTGGGAGGCATTACCATAGCCCCTCTATGCTGAAATTTCCTCTGCAACAGATTAAATCAGAGTCTCTCAATGCTGCAGCTTCACAGGCTGTTACACTGTCTCCCTCAGCACTTCCCCTCTAACACCTCCAGTACCCTCCTGTCTCACTTTAAGCACTGATTTTTCGGAAGGAAGCCATGGATAACAAATATAAAATGACCAGTGTCACGGTGCCTGTGTCCTATAAGTAAGCGTCCCTGATTTTAATTGTAGATTTTTTTAAGGTAGAAACCCATAAGCTCTACTGCTCTGTATAGAAATAATCTTGAAAATTAAATTTTCTGCCAGGAAAAGGAGTGTGCCCTGCATGCCCTTATAATACTGGTCTACCTGATCTGTACCACTTAAAATGATTTGTATAAAAATTCTAAATATTTCTACTTAACAGGATATTTTGGGTTTTATTTCTAAACACAGCTCTAATCATAGCAATAAAAACACATCTGAGCCAGAATTTCATACTTTATCCTGTGCTAATGGTCAGATAATAGAATTACTACTACAAACCTCTGTACTTGAGTGTTCTCACACTGGCATATAGAAATAATTGTGTTTTAAAATAAAACCTTTTTGGGTGGATTCAGAAATCTGAGGCCAGGAAGGGGAAAAAAACCAAATCTTGAAAATAAAAGCATAATAACATGTGACATGGTGAGGGCTCAGCTCCCAAGAGCTTACAGTCCAATTCCACCTGGCGGAGTATACCTGCGGCAGGATGGTGTGGCAGTCTATAGCACCAGGTGATGACACTCGCACCACATCTGGCTCCACTTCCTGCTGTTTTGGGTCTTGTCTGACTGTTTTTATCATTCGCTCAGAGATATGCAAAATCCAGCAACTGTCTCCTTCCAAATCAATTACAAGCCTTTACAGTGTTTTGCTAACACCTCCACGGCCTTGAAGTTGGGGCTTTTTATGACCTTTTATCAGGTATCGAGGATGTTATTTTTAGACCCTGTCTGCAAAACTTGAAAGGATATGAGTTTGGCTCTATTAGGTGGCAGTAAATGGGTACAGTTAGCAATGTATAGATGACAGTATATTCTAAATATTCTGTAAAACAGCTGCAGTGTAATGTACAGGAGACCTCATACTGTAGGACTGACTGCAGAACGTAGCCGCTTGAAAATTGACACAAACTTTTTTTGGGGGAATTTTATGTTGCAGTCATTTGCAACAAATGTATAAAATGTTGCAGAAACTTCTGTCCTGGGATTTTACTCCACTCTCTACACCTAACTCCATACTGGACTGAGATTATTAAAAACCCTGCAAAGTTTTATAAAGTCTCATCATGGGTTTATTATCTGTGTGTATTGCGAAGATGTACAAAGTCACAAAACCTTTAGATTTTCTTTAATGTTTTAACTTAATCTTTTATTTTATTCTATAGTATAGTACTTGGTAAATGCAGCAAATAGAGATTTACTATAATTTAACAAAATTAATTATTGAATCAACAAACTTGACTGAAGGGAATGTGGAGAGATAAATCCTGCAACACACAAAGCACCTAAAGCTTGGTCAAGCAGGACAGAGGAAAATACTAATTATAATAACATTTTGAAACCTTAGCTTTAAAAGAAGTTTACCACCATAATAAAGGGACACTTGCGCATAGATCCAGACCGCTGTGACTGACTTTTTTTTTGGGGGGGGGGGGGAAGATAATATTTCAACTTTTTTAAATTGTGCTAATGAGCCAGAAGAGCTCTGGGGGAGTGTTACCACAGAGCAACTTTATGCTGCAGGTACACCGGCTGTTACACTGTGCAGAAGCACGTCTCTCCCTCCTGTGTCTGTGTGCTGTGATCTTACACAGAGGGAGGGGAGAAATGTGACGTTCTGGTTCTGCCATGTGGGTCTGTGATCACAAGGCCGCTTCGGCCAGTAAGTGATCTTCGTGGGTCCTATTGTAGTCACTTATTTCACACACCTCTGACCACACCTTTTTCTATGCCATTACTCCACCCCCTTGTATTTCCATACAGTATAATGACCATGTGAGTGGCCCCCACTTAGTAAATCCCTTCCCGACTCCAAGTGTGGCAGCAATAGAATATTAATCCAGGGATTTTTCTTTATCTTAAAGGGGTTTTTCCGCTAACACAAGTTGGGCCCTGTCCCCAGGATAGGGCCTAACTTGCTGATCGGTGGGGATCTCAGTGATAAGACCCCCACAGATCACGAAACGAGGGTTACCAGGTGCCTCTGTTGGCCACCTAGTCGCTCCGCAAGATGAATGGAACAGATGGCCGCGCATGTCTGTTCTACTTCATTCATCTCTATGGAGCTGTCTGAGATTGCCCAGCGCTGTCAGCTCACAAGCCCCTGTCCCCTAGCATGCCCATTATATTCCTATCCCCAGCACTATTTAACATCCCCGATAATGGCCTCATTTCCTGCAACCACTTTTGTAAAGCCCATGTATATAATCTTCAATTTTGTTCCCTCCTCTCCATACCTTCTTTTCATGAAAAAAAAAAAAATTATACTCCCCTTTCCCCATTTCCCACATAGCTCTCCTCTTCCATCTTCTCTACCCTTGCTAAGCACAGCTCTGAAGCTGGAAAGCGCGATTATGTCATCACTTTGCACCTGCCACACACACAAGTGGCACAGGGTCAATGGTGATGCATGGATCCATTGGCTTCCCCCTTCACTAGTGTTTTCAAATCTATCCACGTCCAGAGGACACAGAGTAGCAGCCAAGGACAATAGGACAGAGATGAAAGTCAGAGACTGCATAACTCATATTAAAGGAGAAAATTGAATGCCGTCTCTATAAAGTCCACATACATAGTCCTACAAAAGTCACAGTAGTCAAAGTAATCTCCACCCTATTATTCCCTGGTGGATATAATTCTATCCAATTCTTGTAGACAGTTCTGTGTGAGCTCCACAGCCTGAATTCCCAACACCGTGCTAGGAATTGGGACTAAATCTTCAGGCGTACAATCATTGTGATAACTGTGGCCCCAAATGTATCAGAAAATTTTAGACATTTCATTTCTAAACTAATTAAAGATTTACTGAAAAGTCCGTTGCTTTCTGTCCAGACATGTCCATGTAGGGTAAAGAATCCTTCACAATAGATTCCAGGAGATCAAAGAACCTCCAGCACAGAACAGGGACACTGAAGAGGTGTCAGATTTTGCTCATTTTGATCAATTAGGTCTCACCTTGGGTGCACCACCAAGAGTGACCTGTACGAGACAAGATATACATCAATGACATGCAAACTACACACCAACAGAGGATGCTGAGACCCATGTACCCATATAACCCTGGGGTAGATGACACATTCTGTAATCAGATATAATTGGCCTATAGTGTCTTAGAATGGATGAATTTATTATTCTGCAAAAACACAAATCTATCAATAATGGTGGATGATCCTCCATCCTCCCTCCAGTGCCAGAATTATCACACAGCTAATGACATGATGGCACCATGGGGCAGATTTCTTACTTTGGTTTTTGGTTGTATTTTAGTGAATTTTGGGGCGCCTTGGGTTATTTGTACACTTTTTTTGTGCCTTTTTCAAGCAATGTGCCGGAGTTTGCCATGTAGCAGTTTTGTGCCTCTAAGAGTCAAATGGCAATGGTAAGAGTTGGTGCCTAAAAAGTCTCTAAGATATCTGCATTTGATAAAAAGCCCAAACTACTAAGACAATTTAAGTACAAAAAAAGTCTCAAAAAGAGGCAGAAAAAGTGCACAGGGAAGAAGGAGAAAAGATAAACCCCCATGTTCCTCCTCCTACTTCTAGCAGGATGCATAACACTAAGCGAATCTGACAACTTATACCATTCTTTATTTGCTATCTTAGTCATTTTCAAGATCTCTGCTTGCTGTAGACCGTTTTTATTCTTAAATCAAATCTTTTGTTTTCCTTTACAGATACAATCATATACCCCATCCCAACAACCCCCATTAGAGAAGAAATTAGAGCAGCTATATCTGACTATATTAATATTTCTTACAGAGACATTGAGAACCGGTCATGGACTGAAGGTAGTCCGTCAGTGTCCAGCCATAGTGTCCCCAAATTCTTTCGATTTTTGGAGTTGGCTTTTCTTTTGCAGTAGACTGCCTTTTCCAGTTGGATAATGTTGTTTTGTTTTATTAATATACGCCTCTTTTTGAGGAGACAACTGGTCATAACCAATATAGAGCTATCACTTTTCTAACTTGGTAAAGCATTCTGCTAATCCCTAGGACCACTCCATCTTCCAATAAAATTTTCTGATACATTTGGGGCCACAGTTATCACAATGATTGTACATCTGAAGATTTAGTCACAATTCCTGATGCGGTGTTGGTAATTCAGGCTGTGGAGCTCACACAGAATTATCTACAAGAATTGGATAGAATTATATCCAAGCAGGGAATCATAGGGTGGAGATTACTTTGACTACTGTGACTTTTGTTGGACTATGTATGTGGACTTTATAGAGACTACATTCAATTTTTCTCCTTTATTATTATGAGTTATGCAGTCTCTGATTTTCATCTCTGGTCTATTGTCCTTGGCTGCTACTCTGTGTCCTGTGGAAATGGATAGATTTGAAAACACTAGTGAAGGAGGAAGCCAATGGATCCATGCATCACCATTGACCCTGTGCCACTTGTGTGTGTGGCAGGTGCAAAGTGATGACATAATCCCACTTTCCGGCTTCAGAGCGATGGCAGAGAAGATGGAAGAGGAGAGCTAGATGGGAAATGGGGAAAGGGGAGTATCACATTTTTGTTTGTTTTTTTTTTTTTGAAAACTCCAAAAATCGAAAGAATTTGGGGACACTATGGCTGGACACTGACGGACTACCTTCAGTCCATGTGCGTGACCGGTTCGCAATGTCTCTGTAAGATATATTAATATAGTCAGATATAGCTGCTCTAAATTTTTATTGATAACATTTTTATTGATAAAAAAAACCCAAACTCCTCTTTAAGTTGTTCAAAGGATTTTAGCCTCCCGTCCGAATATAACTCTGCTAATGTACTTATACCTTCATGTCCCATCTTTCGCACCCTTTCAACCCCTCTACCTCCGCTAAGTTTGACTTTTGCCTCAGGAGGGTGAATTTCGTATACCCCTTAAAGTTCATGAAGTGCTTTACCTTTTGCCGAACCCTACCCATGAGTGCCACCATAGAAATACTGTCTACCTTGTGCCCCCAATTCTAAAATGTACTATAGTAAAGGCCTGCCCCCTGTATCCGCTGATAACCTTTCTGTGCTAGATGTACTATTTGCATGCCCCCAGCCCTTTCAGTGTTCTATCTGAGCTGCAAAAAAGTAAAGCCATGGATTAGGAATCATCAGCCCTCCCTGGTCCTTGGCTCTCTGCAGAGTTTCGAGGTGCCTGGTTTTTGCACCATATCAGGGATCTAAACAACTTCTGCTTTTTAGGGAACATGTAAACCGGAACCCAAATTGGAGAATTATGTAGGAGGTAGAGGAATTGGGCCATGAGTACCATCTTTGTTAGGTTCGCTCTTCCTATGACAGCGGAAACCTACACCAAGCATCAACTTGTGCTGCCGTCTGTTCCAACAAAGGCTGGACATTAACATCAATATGTTCCTAGAGGAGTCTGCAACTTGAATGTGTACCTAGACTATGTTATTCTACTTTCCTACTACACCACCTTCCGGACTGAGAGTTTGACAATTTTTGGAACCTGCTTGTGGTATATGGAGGAGGCCGCGCAGTCATTACTGTCTTCACTTCTCTTCCATGATAACCGCCACCATATGAGTAAATGGAACCACTGGCACATGAATGGTTATCACAGAGGGGGAGTGCAGATGGTAATGGCCTCCTCCATCCTCTGAAAGAGCTAGCAGGACACGACTTAATAAGACATTTAACACCAGGATAATAGATTGTAAACCAAGCACACTGACATACTGGTGTGTGCCCCCTCTGTGAGGATCTGCTCTTCTCTTAGCTTTTTAAGAACTTGATTTTATAAAAAAAACTTTTTAAATTATGCAAATGAGCATGGGGGACTCAGGCTAATTTGCATATTTTTTCTAACTTTTTTCTTAAAATTCAAGGACATAAGAAGCTAAAATAAGCATGGATCCTGTCAGAAGGGGCACATACCAGTATGTCCGTGTGCTTGGTTTACAATCCTTCATCCTGATGGTAGATGTCCTTTAACGGGAAGTCCCGAATCCTGTTGCCAGCTGGTCACATGCTTCTGCAGCCAACAGAGGAACTTAACTGAAGTAAGTAGAATATGGGTGACCCTTATATAGTCATGTTCTCACCCTGGTAAAGTGTCTTATTACCGGTAGTTACAGATCCTATTAAGCAAATGAATACAAATCACACAAAAATTATTTAGCAACTTTTTGTTGCCAGGCTTGGTAAAAAAGAGATTTTTTTATTCTGTAAACATGGAAAAATATGTAACTGGAACTGTATACAGTTTTATAGTACAGCTTGAAGAAGGTGTAACACAAAGTTTATTAAAAAAAAAAAGCACCAACACAAAAACTTTGAATTCTGTGATACCACCGTGTAAACCAAGCTTAAATGTCTTTAGTATTGGGCCTGGATTCCAGTACAATGGTCTAAAGCCTATACTAATGGAAATATTCATGGTTATATGTTACATTTTTTGATTCTTTTTGCTTTTTAATAAAGTTTTAGTTGCCGTTTCCCGCTCGCACTGTATCCACCGTCTACAGATCGGCACTGTAATAATGAAGAGGCTGAAATATCAGAGAGGTGTTTGCTAAGCCGCCCTATAAATTATGTATACTCTTCGGCCCATCGTGAAGGCTGCAATATCTGCTCCTCTATAAACTCGGCTACTTCCGTCTTGTCTTGTCTTGTTCTCGTCATGAATTTTTAATAATTTAATAAATGTTGTGTCATTCTTTTTTTTTTTTTTTCGAGAGTTACCGCTAACCCTTTAGGGGCTGGATGAAAATAATGATGCCTTTATAATGGAAAACTTGGATTTAGTGATTAATTTTTGGGGTTTATTTGAAATGGATAATCCAATTTACTGTAATTTGCTTGACTTTGTGTGGCCATGGAGGTACAATTTTATCTTCATTTGCAATATTTTTATATTACATATTTACAATGTGGTTTGCAATTGACTGAATTGAAATAAACCAATGAAATTGAATAATGGAAGGTGTTCTCTTGAGGGTCTATACCAGTGGTGGCGAACCTATGGCACGGGTGCCAGAGGTGGCACTTACAGCCCTTTCTAAGGGCACCCAGGCCTTCACCATAGCACAGAGTTTGCCAGATACGAATCAAGGCTTTCTCCTGTGGTCCAATGAAGCCCAGGACGTACCATGCTCCACGCTTTTTTAATGCGACATCCTACAGGAGAAGCAAGAAGGTGTGGATAGAGATGGATTGTCATTTGAGCTCCTGCTCTGGGTCCCCTGATTCTTCCATTTCAGGGGACCTGGAGGAAAGCTACAATCCAAATTTCTCCATCATCTTTCTGTTGTATTGGTGAACTCAGGACAACAATGCGATTGAAACCTCTGATACAGCAGGGTTCAATAAGTTACTCCTTAAATTGTCATTTTTGCGATATACAAGTGGTTTCTGATTGTAGCTTGAGCACTCTGTTTCCAAAAGGTTTGCCATCAATGGTCTATTTCTTGAGGCCTACACTGGTGTGGGAGGTGGGCATGATTATCTATATTAAAGCATATTTAAGGGATTGTCTGGTTTCACTAATTTTTGTACTATTGTGCCACCTGGAGCAAAAAGTATAAAAATGGAAGAAACAGGATAACCCCTTTAAATGACAAAGAGCCTGAGAGAAGCAGGAGCATGATCTCAGCCTTCGGAGATTTGCTGTCTCTTCCAGGAGATGTGGAGGTTTCCCTTTTTTCTCGTGAGCCTACCGGACATCGCAGGAGAGTTGGCGAGTATTTCCTTCTGACAGGACAGAAATGTTTAGTTGGTTGGGATCTGACCTCAGCATCATAAGGACTCATCACATTCTTATTTCCCATCATTGGTGACATAAATATAGCAGCTAGTCCAAAGTGAAGCACAGCAAGACCTTCCCTATGCTGACTGTTGACTTTCAGCAAGTGATCAAACATGGGTGGCCTATCCTATAGCAGTAATGTACGGCCCATAGGAGTGTTTCTACAATATTTTGGGGTATGTTGACACGGATTTTCTGATTTTCTGTTTCAATTTATTATTTTTTTACATTTTTGGGTTAATCGTTGGACCAAGTTGAATCATTCAAATAGATTTTGACACAGAAATTGTGTGTCAAAGTTGGTCTGAGAGTCCACCTCCTCGTGATTTCAATGGGAAGCCGCCGCGGGTTTGCTACAAACCTGGAAAAATTTGTTTGTAAAAAAAAAACATTGATGAATGGGTTGTGTTTTCCACCTTTGGAATCCAGTAAAAAACGGAATGAACGACAAAATAGAGGGAAAACCACTTGCCTAATCCAAATTTTTTTTCAGGCAAAAATTTCACCCGTCTCAACTCATCAACATTTAGACCAAGTGATGGGAGCCCTAATAATAATTTTCCTCCAGTAATGAAAATATGACCAACCCCTATCAGTAGAGAAATGGCGCCTACTCTTGTGTTGAAGATTCCACGATAAGACAAGATAGCTTATATTTTTTGAGCTTCTCATTCTGTTCCTCGCTCGGTTCTATCATTGTCCATCTAAATGGTTCTGACGTTGTTAGTCAGATACAGTCCCTCTGCCTTACTCTAATACTTTTGTAGAAAAACATATTTCAGGACTTTCAGGACTATGTCCCAAGCTAAAGACTTGGCCTTCCCAGGACTGTCTCCTCGGAGCTCCTCAGCTCTTTGAAGAACATAACAAGTTGATCAGGAAGTGTTTCTACCACTCTGGCTTCCTCTCATAACACCTCAAGTGAGAAAAACACAGGACAATTTTAGGAAGCGGGATCAACTTTCAAAATAAATTCCTCAGCCTGTCACTCCCGTAAAATGTCAGGAGTAACATCCTCTGTTTCAGACAATGACATGTTGTCATATACATGGGGATTTATATTTACAGTGGGTACGGAAAGTATTCAGACCTCTTTAAATTCTTCACTCTTTGTTTTATTGTAGCCAATTGGTAAGATAAAAAAAGTTTTTTTTTGCTCATTAATGTGCACTATGCCCCCATCTCGACAGATAAGTATTCAGCCCCTCTGCTCAGTGTTGAGTAGAAGCAGCTTTTGAGGAATGGTCACAGAGATGTTCTGAAGCCCCTGCTTTGTTACTTTAGCTTGTGCTTAGGGTCATTGTCTTGTTGGAAGGTGAACCTTCAGTCCAGTCTGAGGTCCAGAGCCTCTGGAAGAGGTTTTCATCCAGGATATCTCTGTACTTGGCCGCATTCATCTTTCCTTCAATTAACATCCAGTGTCCTGTCCCTTTCCCATAGCAAGATGCTGCCACCACCATATGGTGTCACAGCACAGTAATACTACATTTATTCTGCTAATATGGACACAGCATAGTACTACTACTCCTATCATGTATATATGAGCACAGCACAGTACTACTACTCCTATCCTGTATATGGACCCAGCACAGTACTACTACTCCTATCCTGTATATATGGACACAGCACAGTACTACTACTCCTATCCTGTATATATGGACACAGCACAGTACTACTACTCCTATCCTGTATATATGGACACAGCACAGTACTACTACTCCTATCCTGTATATATGGACACAGCATAGTACTACTACTCCTATCCTGTATATGGACCCAGCACAGTATGCCTATCCTGTATATATGGGCACAGCTCAGCACTACTACTCCTATCCTGCATATATTGGCACAGCTCAGTACTACTACTCCTATCCTGTATATATTGGCACAGCTCAGTACTACTACTCCTATCCTGCATATATGGGCACAGCTCAGTACTACTACTCCTATCCTGTATATATTGGCACAGCTCAGTACTACTACTCCTATCCTGTATATATTGGCACAGCTCAGTACTACTACTCCTATCCTGCATATATGGGCACAGCTCAGTACTACTACTCCTATCCTGCATATATGGGCAAAGCTCCGTACTAGTAATGATAAAACCAGGTTGATGGATATAAATAGAAGATTTTCCTTTCATATCTTTCACAATGGACATCTCTGTAACATGAAAGTGTAAAGACTCTTTACACTTGATGGCTACCACTATATGATCACTGTATGGGGGAATACTGGTACACCTGAGTTGGGGGCCCACTTGGATGGGCTTTGACCCTCTATGCTGACCCCCTTGCTATGCCTCTGGGCAGAGCTAATGCCCCCCTCCACAGTCCTCCAGTTGTTTTGTAGCCCCGTATCTTAGGGACCTCCATTAATGATCTGAAAATCACTTAATTAAGAATAATAAACGTCTAAAACCTGAATTCCGCAGACACCGAGTGCCTGAAGGACATATATCCATCAGTTTTATATAGGTTTGTACGGGTTGTGAGCACAGGGGAGGATAACACTTCCCTGGAAGGGGCACTTGTACATTATGGGGGTATAAATCACATCTACAGCTCATATGTGGGATGGAAGCAGAACTGAGGGACACGTTGTGCGAGTTAAAGCCGAGTCCACGAGCCATGAAGTTTTATCTTTCTCAGTGTGTAGATTTGTGACTGGAGTAACGCATAACATCTCCTTTAATACATCACTTTATAAAGAGGGAGTTGTAGTAGGAGATCACATGTCGCCTGTTGTGACCTTCACATCCTCATCCGTCACAATGTCACTGGGAAAGATTTGGATTTTTGTCAGATGCTGTTTATTATGTCGTTGATTTCCGCTCTTTTCTCTATAATGACACATTATATTATCCAACACTATAAACTGTGCATTACAACCATGTGTATGCAGGCCCTAAGAAGACCAATATGTTTCCATGTTTACAGACTACAAACAAACCCCATGTGTTATCTGATCACGCAGTTATAGTGTCTTCCATATGTCCACCACTTTTTACTAATGTATATTTGCTTCACTTTTAATTTCTGATGCTCCAAGATGTAAAGAAGAAAGTACCATATTATAATGTTCCATCCCAATACAGATAACAAATATTTGATGACAAATTCATCTCCTCTATATTGGCCGTACGGTTCTGCCTATTCCAACAAGACCTCAAGTGGAAAACCCCATAGAAAACCAGTAAAATATCTTGGCTGAAAGTCAAACAGCAACAGTGTTGCACTACTTACACGTTGCACCTATGATATATGTGCACTACTCACACTGGAACTATGCAGAACACATTGGTTACATGGCACATAGGTTCTGTTCACATGTTGGTTACATGTCACATACAGGTGTGGAACTACAGTGGTAGCAGCCATAGCAGCTGCTGTGGGGCCCGCAGTGTAAGGGGGCCCCATCATCTGACCTGACACACTAAAGAATGGAGGATCTGCACCATTATATACATGTTATGCTGCACATTGTACATTGTGTGTTACATATAATGCTGTATCTGTGATGTGTATATGCTATATGGCAGTGGTGGATAACCTGTGGCACGGGTGCCAGAGGTGGCACTCAGAGCCCTTTCTGTGGGCACCCAGGCCATCACCAGAGAGGACCTTCCTGCAGTACCCGACAGTACCAGACAGCCCAGGACTTGCTGTGCACAGAGCTATTTTAAAGTGACAGTCCTACCTGGGACTACTGGAGGAGAGGGAAGTGTGGACAGATCTGAATTATCATTGTAGCTCCTGCTCTGGCCCTGACAATTCTTACTGTTTATGGGACCAAATCCAAATTTCTTCTATTTCTGTTTTATTGGTGTCCTCAGGGTGCTGATATCAATGAAAATGTGACAGAGCAGAGAGCATAAATCACAAATTAAATTTCTGTGTTGGCACTTTGCGATAAATAAGCGGGTCTTGGTTGTAGTTTGGGCACTCGGTCTCTAAAAGGTTCACCATCACTGCTATATGGGTATACTGTGTACGGTGTTTGAATACACTGTATTGTGAGTATATATATTGTATGTTTGTATATGGCACTGTATGTGGGTGCATATGCTCTATATGTCTGCGCATTAGTGTATAAATGTGTGATTGTAACTAGCATGTATGAGTAACCAAATATGTATATTTTTTAAGAGGATAGGGGGGCCCCATGCAGACGCTTGCTATGGGGCCCTGCCTCTCCTAGTTACGCCCCATGTCATATAAGTTCCACAGGGGAACATGTAACCAACCTGTGAGTGGAACGTATGTGACATGTAACAAACCTGTAAATGACACCTACATAGTATCTAACCATCCTGTGAGTGGTACTTATGTAGCATGTGTGGCATGTGGCATGTGTTTGGAACCTAGGCTGGTTACAAGCCAAACAGGTTGGTTACGTGTCACATGGGTTGCACTCGCAGGTTAGTTCCATGTCACATAGGCTGCACTCACATATTGGTTATATGTCGCATAGGTTCTACTCACAGGTTGGTTACGTGTCGCATAGGATAACAGAGGCAATGCCAGAGGGGAGATCTTCCAGAATCCTGGAAAAGTGCCCAAATCTCTTGAGTCCCATGGAATATTCCTGCATCCACTGGCACTTAGTCTCCTTGAAAAGGGTCTTTGATGGGAGTGTAAAAGCAAAAAGGGGGCATAGTTCAGGAAAACACCGAAATCTTGGAAATTGTATAATTTTATTACAGCTAGCTTTAAAATGGGACAGTAATATATAGCCCCCAATTTGCTATTTTTACTTCCTTACTAAACACACATAAAACCTAAATAAGCCTAAATAATACTGCTATACAGTGTAAGTAGTGCCAATAAGTTGATGGTAAAGTTTTTGGACTTCTATGAGTCCCCTTAGGAAATAATTTCCCAGGATTCCCCTTACAATAAGGCATCAGGTGTCCCGCAGGCTGACATTCCAGTACTGCAGACATTAATAATGACACGACGATATATGTGTCAATAAGTGGAGGCAGAATGTGCAGACACTTACACAACACACTCCCAGCGTCTTATCACATAATTACCTCACTTAATAATTCATGAATTAAGAGCTTTCAGATTAATGAAGACCAGCAAATTTACTGTCTGTAACCTTAACCCTTGGCTGCCCGTGTCATACACTATTCATGTCATCGATCGCCGCTATACGATGTACTAAAGGCGTCTTAATTGGATTCTTCCAGTATTGTTGTAGTTGTGTTACTGAGTAATGACGGGCTTATTTCTTCTTTGATTTTTTTTTTTTGTGTAGATCTAATGAGGAGTTAAAAAAAAAAGTCATTCGAAAGTGCGAAAGCGCATGATACAACCAAGTCGGCCATAATAAAATGAGCTGCTGATTTTCAGAGACAGCGCCATTCTTGTGCAGTGGTTGTGTTTGGTATTGCAGTTTAGCTTCGTGTAAGTGACAACCAGACACAACCCATGGGGCACATTATTATCTACAGGCAGTCCCTGGGTGCAAGTTATATCCGTCTGTAACTAGGGGTCGTCTGAAATTGGATGTTCTTAAATTAGGGGGTGCCTGTATTGGTGGTCTGGGGTGGTAGCCCCGGAACCTAGGGTGATTAAAGTGGGTTCCCATGGCCACCCAAATGACCTACAATTAAACTTCTAGGTGCACAGTGTCTTCGGGATGACTGTGGCTTTAAATTTTTTAACATCCCCCTTGAATACACTTAGGGCTCACAATACAATCCCCCATAGTTAAGCATATTTATTGTAATGTCCATAAGACGTTCCATAACCGGTTATTCTGCAGAGATTGTGTACCAGACAACCAGCATTTTATTGGTATTGACCCATCCGGTTATATAATCTGAAATGGCAGATCTACCTTGTCAGCGTCTCTTAATAAGACCACAAACCATCATGTACTCATTTTGTTCCCAACCTGATCTGTTATGATATATTTTAAAGGGAACCTGTCACCAGGAATGTCATTTTTAGCTGGTGACAGAAGCCAATAGCCTGGGCAATGTTGATTTTATAAAAATGCCTTTGTCATTATTCTGAATCATTTTAGTATATTATAAAACTTTATTTCACATTACCTGGCTCCCTGCCAGCAGCGTGCGGTGAGTCCCAGGGGAGGGGCTGCTGCAGCATGTGTCTCAGTCTTCTCATACATTCTTCCTCTCCCCCACAGCATCCCCCTCCCTCCCCTGTCTGCTCACTGCACATGACAGGAAGTCGGGAGGAGGGAGCTGGATGAGTGTGGAGGAGAGAAGACTAAGACACAGGCTGCAGCTGCTCCCTCACTCAGGACTCACAACATGCTGCTGACAGGGAGCCAGGTAATCTGAAATAAAGTTTTAAAAAGTAATGAATTGATTCAAAATGCTGACAAAGACATTTTTAAAACCAGCATAGCACAGGCTATTGGAACTTGTCCACAGCTAAAAATGACATTCATGGTGACAAGTTCACTTTAAGCTTTTATCCATTCTTCTATGTAACCTATCTAGTTCAGTGGTCCATTAGATAATATAAGGGGTTGTGCACCTAATACATCCTGCAAATCCACTTTCACCATTCACAAATTATTGAAATAACAAACAACCCCCGCGTTGAATGCACCCCCACTATAATGTCTCAATAACTTGTTAAGACGTCTCCTGCTGTACACAAGTCACTAATTGTCTACTAAGGCTGAGGCTACACTCACTCTTTGAGGTTCTGGGGTACAGAGTTGTGAACCTCTATACTGAAACTCAACTGATCCTATAGGTTTTCATGGGATTCAGGTATGGAGAAAGTGGAGGCCACTCCATGTGACATCCCTGGTCTCCAGCAGACATTCCCTGATAAAGTGACCTTGAGGAGCTGGAGTATGGTCCTCCATGAAGATGAAATTAGGCCTGGTTCATGCAGAGGGGGCACAATGACCGGATCAGTCATGTTATACAAGTAGTTTCAGCTGCTACTTTACCATTGATAAAGTGTAGGGAAGTTCTGTATGAACTAGACACCTGTCCACACTGTAATACCACCACTAACGTAGGCTCATAGGGTGGCTGATGTGTGGTACTCTATGGCCGTAATTCCTGCTCCTTCATAATTTAACTGCACTAAGGCCACTAGTTCCTCATCCAGTGTAGATGCTCCATGGCGGAAGTAAGACAATGATGTCTGTGCCTGGTGATGCACCTAAAACAGTCTCCTTTCAAAGTTCGCCATTGTCTAGTTTGTCCAGACTTATGTGCCCCATTGACTGCTGATGAGTGGTAAGGTGTTTTCTTGATATCATGATATCAAAATGCAAACAGCATGATGAGGAGGACTGTCTAAATACCAATTCTAATTAAACCAGGAAATTTATTGGGCGATTCATAGATCAATCACCTGATGTAAATTTTCTTCCTCAGCCACAAGCCGTATATCTCTAAGTTTCTGTGAGTAGTGTACCACCTGCCAGACGAACTGCCAATATAGGAAATGGATGCCTCTAGCAACCAGCCATGGCTATGATTGGCCAGGGTTATACAGAACTAGAAGATTGGGTCTGCTCATGTATAGTATTGATGATGACTAATAATGTATAAGCTGAAGTTTGTTATAATGTATCAGAATAGGCAAATGTGTAAGATTCCCCACTTACTGAAAGACGCTCTCACTCTTGTGCACCTCACTATCACTTCTCCATTGCTTGTTCTACTGCCTCATGATTTCAGTTCATATTCAGACCTATGGATTTCTATGGTAACAGACTACAAGCAAACCCCATGTGGTCTGTTGTTGTAAAGATTGGGCAGCACGGTGGTTCAGTGGTTAGCATTACAGCCTTGTAGCTCTGGGCACCTGGGTTCAAGTCCCAGTTTCAACATCTGCAAAGAGTTTGTATGTTCTCTCTGTGTTTGTGTGGGTTTCCTCTGGGTCCTACAGTTTCCTCCTACACTCCAAAACATACTGGTAGGTTGATTAGATTGTGAGCCTCATTGGGGACAGGGACTGGTTTGACAAGCTCTGTGCAGCGCTGTGTAATCTGTGTGCTATATAAATAAAGGAATTATTATTTTATGTTGCCTTTCATTTCTCTGAAGAACTATATTGTCTATAAATTCAAAGCCATAGAAAATCTAGTTTTACTTTTTTACTCTATTTGGGATGTTTGATGAGATAAGGTTCACACGTCCTTGACTATATTGTGGCACATCTTCTATTGTCTTACTCACCTGAAGTGAAAACATCTTCACCGTCTTCCTCCGTTACACAATCAAGATATTTCTGAGGCTCATTTTCTCCTCATTTATATGCATAGGGAATGTACAGCAGTATATTTACAAGCAGTGAGATACCACAGGCCTTGTCCTTTATAAATATGCAAAGAGTCCTTGACGGAATGTTCCATTTATATTAGGATACAGTCAAATTCAGTTCCTGACCAGAAGTTTGAGGATCCGGCCTAATGCGGCACAAGGAACCATTTATAGATGACACTGCTGGGTTTATAGTCATCCATCTGGACCCATTGTCTTGTCAGCCCTTTTATTGAGGTTTGTGAGATCTAACTGGTTTGTTAGCCTTAGAAAACCCATTTACAAAAACTTATTTCAAGGAAATCTACCAACAAAATCAAGAATGGATAAACCAGGGATACTTACTCATAGATACAGGCACCGTGACTGTGGTAATCTTCATATATTTGTTATCCATGGCCTCCTTTCTTCTGAAATCAACTTTTAAAATGATGGTAACGAGCCAGAAGGGCTCTGGCGCCGTTTCCATAGCTTCTCCGTGCTACAGATTCACAGGCATAATTTTAAAGGTGGAAGTTAAGAAATGTACAGTTGAGATTCATTTGGTATGGCATTGGTAAGACCCCAGCAACCGTACATGTATCCCCTGTCTGGTATCATAGTATCATAATATAAAAGGCTGGAAAAAGGCGTCCATCAAGTCCAACCTTGAAGAAATAAACAAATGTTTTTTCCCCATAACCCGTGATATTTTTGCCTCTTCTCTAGATGTAGAGGATGCTTTTTGTCTATTGTGATGGTAGAACCTCCTCTCCTCTAGGTGTAGGGGATGCCCCCTGTCTATGGTGATGGTAGAACCTCCTCTCCTCTAGGTGTAGAGGATGCCCCCTGTCTATGGTGATGGTAGAACTGCCTCTCCTCAAGGTGTAGAGGATGCCCCTTGTCTATGGTGATGGTAGAACCTCCTCTCCTCTAGGTGTAGAGGATGCCCCCTGTCTATGGTGATGGTAGAACCGCCTCTCCTCTAGGTGTAGAGGATGCCCCTTGTCTATGGTGATGGTAGAACCTTCTCTCCTCTAGGTGTAGAGGATGCCCCCTGTCTATGGTGATGGTAGAACCCCCTCTCCTCTAGGTGTAGAGGATGTCCCCTGTCTATGGTGATGGTAGAACCACCTCTCCTCTAGGTGTAGGGGATGCCCCCTGTCTATGGCGATGGTAGAACCTCCTCTCCTCTAGGTATAGAGGATGTCCCCTGTCTATGGAGATGGTAGAAGCTCCTCTCCTCTAGGTGTAGAGGATGCCCCCTGTCTATGGCGATGGTAGAACCTCCTCTCCTCTAGGTGTAGAGGATGCCCCCTGTCTATGGTGATGGTAGAACCGCCTCTCCTCTAGGTGTAGAGGATGCCCCCTGTCTATGGTGATGGTAGAACCTCCTCTCCTCTAGGTGTAGAGGATGCCCCCTGTCTATGGTGATGGTAGAACCTCCTCTCCTCTAGGTGTAGAGGATGGCCCCTGTCTATGGTGATGGTAGAACTGCTTTCCTCTAGGTGTAGAGGATGCCCCCTGTCTATGGTGATGGTAGAACCTCCTCTCCTCTAGGTGTAGAGGATGCCCCCTGTCTATGGTGATGGTAGAACCTCCTCTCCTCTAGGTGTAGAGGATGCCCCCTGTCTATGGTGATGGTAGAGCTGCCTCTCCTCTAGGTGTAGAGGATGCCTCCTGTCTATGGTAATGGTAGAGCTGCATCTCCTCTAGGTGTAGAGGATGCCTCCTGTCTATGGTGATGGTAGAATCGCCTCTCCTCTAGGTGTAGAGGATGCCTACTGTCTATGCAGATGGTAGAATCGCCTCTCCTCTAGGTGTAGAGGATGCCCCCTGTCTATGGTGATGGTAGAACCAACTCTCCTCTAGGTGTAGAGGATGCCTCCTGTCTATGGTGATGGTAGAACCGCCTCTCCTCTAGGTGTAGAGGATGGCTACTGTCTATGGTGATGGTAGAACCTCCCCTCCTCTAGGTGTAGAGGATGCCCCTGTCTATGGTAATGGTAGAACCTCCTTTCCTCTAGGTGTAGAGTATGACCCCTGTCTATGGTGATGGTAGAACTGCCTCTCCTCTAGGTGTAGAGGATGCCTCCTGTCTATGGTGATGGTAGAATCGCCTCTCCTCTAGGTGTAGAGGATGCCCCCTGTCTATGGTGAAGGTAGAATCGCCTCTCCTCTAGGTGTAGAGGATGCCTACTGTCTATGGTGATGGTAGAATCGCCTCTCCTCTAGGTGTAGAGGATGCCCCCTGTCTATGGTGATGGTAAAACCACCTATCCTCTAGGTGTAGAGGATGCCCCCTGTCTATGGTGATGGTAGAGCTGCCTCTCCTCTAGGTGTAGAGGATGCCCCCTGTCTATGGTGATGGGAAAACCTCCTCTAGGCGTAGAGGATGCCCCCTGTCTATGGTAATGGTAGAACCACTACTCCTCTAGGTGTAGAGGATGCCCCCTGTCTATGGTGATGGTAGAACCTCCTCTCCTCTAGGTGTAGAGGATGCCCCCTGTCTTTGTTGATGATAGACCGCCTCTCCTCTAGGTGTAGAGGATGCCCCTGTCTATGGTGATGGTAGAACCACCTCTCCTCTAGGTGTAGAGTATGCCCCCTGTCTATGGTGATGGTAGAACAGCCTCTCCTCTAGGTGTAGAGGATGCCCCCTGTCTATGGTGATGGTAGAACCTCCTCTAGGCGTAGAGGATGCCCCCTGTCTATGGTAATGGTAGAACCACTACTCCTCTAGGTGTAGAGGATGCCCCCTGTCTATGGTGATGGTAGAACCTCCTCTTCTCTAGGTGTAGAGGATGCCCCCTGTCTTTGTTTATGATAGACCGCCTCTCCTCTAGGTGTAGAGGATGCCCCTGTCTATGGTGATGGTAGAACCACCTTTCCTCTAGGTGTAGAGGATGCCCCCTGTTTATGGTGATGGCCGAACTGTCTTTCCTCTAGGTGTAGAGGATGCCCCCTGTTCATGGTGATGGTAGAAGCGCTTCTCCTCCAGGTGTACAGGTTTCCTTCTGTCTATGCCGATGGTAGAACCTCCTCTCCTCTAGGTGTAGAGGATGCCCCCTGTCTATAGTGATGGTAGAACCGCCTCGCCTCTAGGTGTAGGGGATGCCCCTGTCTATGATGATGGTAGAATCGCCTCTCCTCTAGGTGTAGAGGATGTCCCCTGTCTATGGAGATGGCAGAACTGCCTCTCCTCTAGGTGTAGAGGATATCCCCTGTCTATGGTGGTGGTAGAACCTCCTCTCCTGTAGGTGTAGCGGATGCTCCCTGTCTATGGTGATGGTAGAACCACCTCTTCTCTAGGTGTAGAGGATGCCCCCTGTCTATGGTGATGGTAGAACCACCTCTCCTCTAGGTGTAGAGGATGCCCCTTGTCTATGGTGATGGTAGAACCACCTCTCCTCTAGGTGTAGATAATGCCCCCTGTCTATGGTGATGGTAAACCACCTCTTCTCTAGGTGTAGAGGATGCCCCTGGTCTATGGTGATGATAGAACCGCCTCTCCTCTAGGTGTAGAGGATGCCCCTTGTCTATGGTGATGGTATAACCACCTCTCCTCTAGGTGTAGAGGATGCTCCCTGTCTATGGTGATGGTAGAACCACCTCTTCTCTAGGTGTAGGGGATGCCCCCTCTCTATGGTGATGGTAGAACTTCCTCTCCTCTAGGTGTAGAGGATATCCCCTGTCTATCGTGGTGGTAGAACCTCCTCTCCTGTAGGTGTAGAGGATGCCCCCTGTTTATGGTGATGGCCGAACTGTCTTTCCTCTAGGTGTAGAGGATACCCCCTGTTCATGGTGATGGTAGAAGCGCTTCTCTTCCAGGTGTACAGGTTTCCTTCTGTCTATGCCGATGGTAGAACCTCCTCTCCTCTAGGTGTAGAGGATGCCCCCTGTCTATAGTGATGGTAGAACCGCCTCGCCTCTAGGTGTAGAGGATGCCCCTGTCTATGATGATAGTAGAATCGCCTCTCCTCTAGGTGTAGAGGATGTCCCCTGTCTATGGAGATGGCAGAACTGCCTCTCCTCTAGGTGTAGAGGATGCCCCCTGTCAATGGTGGTGGTAGAACCTCCTCTCCTGTAGGTGTAGCAGATGCCCCCTGTCTATGGTGATGGTAGAACCACCTCTTCTCTAGGTGTAGAGGATGCCCCCTGTCTATGGTGATGGTAGAAACACCTCACCTCTACGTGTAGAGGATGCCCCCTGTCTATGGTGATGGTAGAACCACCTCACCTCTAGGTGTAGAGGATGCCCCTTGTCTATGGTGATGGTAGAACCACCTCTCCTCTAGGTGTAGATAATGCCCCCTGTCTATGGTGATGGTAGAACCTCCTCTCCTCTAGGTGTAGAGGATGCCCCTTGTCTATGGTGATGATAGAACCGCCTCTCCTCTAGGTGTAGAGGATGTCCCCTGTCTATGGTGATGGTAGAACCACCTCTCCTCTAGGTGTAGAGGATGCTCCCTGTCTATGGTGATGGTAGAACAACCACTTCTCTAGGTGTAGAGGATGCCCCCTGTCTATGGTGATGGTAGAACTTCCTCTCCTCTAGGTGTAGAGGATATCCCCTGTCTATGGTGGTGGTAGAACCTCCTCTCCTGTAGGTGTAGCGGATGCCCCCTGTCTATGGTGATGGTAGAACCACCTCTTCTCTAGGTGTAGAGGATGCCCCCTGTCTATGGTGATTTTAGAACCACCTCTCCTCTAGGTGTAGAGGATGCCCCTTGTCTATGGTGATGGTTGAACCACCTCTCCTCTAGGTGTAGATAATGCCCCCTGTCTATGGTGATGGTAGAACCACCTCTCCTCTAGGTGTAGAGGATGGTCCTGGTCTATGGTGATGATAGAACCGCCTCTCCTCTAGGTGTAGAGGATGCCCCTTGTCTATGGTGATGGTAGAACCACCTCTCCTCTAGGTGTAGAGGATGCTCCCTGTCTATGGTGATGGTAGAACCACCTCTCCTCTAGGTGTAGAGGATGCCCCCTGTCTATGGTGATGGTAGAACCTCCTCTCCTCTAGGTGTAGAGGATGCCCCTTGTCTATGGTGATGGTAGAACCGCCTCTCCTCCAGGTGTAGAGGATGTCCCCTGTCTATGGTGATGGTAGAACCACCTCTCCTCTAGGTGTAGAGGATGCTCCCTGTCTATGGTGATGGTAGAACAACCACTTCTCTAGGTGTAGAGGATGCCCCCTGTCTATGGTGATGGTAGAACCACCTCTCCTCTAGGTGTAGAGGATGCTCCCTGTCTATGGTGATGGTAGAACAACCACTTCTCTAGGTGTAGAGGATGCCCCCTGTCTATGGTGATGGTAGAACTTCCTCTCCTCTAGGTGTAGAGGATATCCCCTGTCTATGGTGGTGGTAGAACCTCCTCTCCTGTAGGTGTAGCGGATGCCCCCTGTCTATGGTGATGGTAGAACCACCTCTTCTCTAGGTGTAGAGGATGCCCCCTGTCTATGGTGATTTTAGAACCACCTCTCCTCTAGGTGTAGAGGATGCCCCTTGTCTATGGTGATGGTTGAACCACCTCTCCTCTAGGTGTAGATAATGCCCCCTGTCTATGGTGATGGTAGAACCACCTCTCCTCTAGGTGTAGAGGATGGTCCTGGTCTAAGGTGATGATAGAACCGCCTCTCCTCTAGGTGTAGAGGATGCCCCTTGTCTATGGTGATGGTAGAACCACCTCTCCTCTAGGTGTAGAGGATGCTCCCTGTCTATGGTGATGGTAGAACCACCTCTCCTCTAGGTGTAGAGGATGCCCCCTGTCTATGGTGATGGTAGAACTTCCTCTCCTCTAGGTGTAGAGGATGTCCCCTGTCTATGGTGATGGTAGAACCTCCTCTAGGTGTAGAGGATGCCCCCTGTCTATGGTGATGGTAGAACCACCTCTCCTCTAGGTGTAGAGGATTATTCCGGTCTATGGTGATGGGAGAACCTCCTCTCCTCTAGGTGTAGAGGATTATTCCGGTCTATGGTGATGGGAGAACCTCCTCTCCTCTAGGTGTAGAGGATGCCCCCTGTCTATGGTGATGGTAGAACTGCCTCTCCTCTAGGTGTAGAGGATACCCCCTGTCTATGGTGATGGTAGAACCACCTCTCCTCTAGGTGTAGAGGATACCCCCTGTCTATGGTGATGGTAGAACCACCTCTCCTCTAAGTGTAGAGGATGCCCCCAGTCTATGGTGATGATAGAACTGCCTCTCCTCTAGGTGTAGAGGATACGCCCTGTCTGTTGTGATGGTAGAAGTGTCTCTCCTCTAGGTGTAGAGGATGGTGCCTGTCTATGGTGATAGTAGAACCGCCTCTCCTCGAGGTGTAGAGGATTCCCCCTGTCTATGGTGATGGTAGAACCACCTCTCCTCTAGGTGTAGAGGATGCCCCCTGTCTATGGTGATGGTAGAACCTCCTCTCCTCTAGGTGTAGAGGATGCCCCCTTGTCCTGGTCACAGGCCTAGGTATAAAAAGATCCTTATACTGCCCGTTTAGGTATTTGTACATTGTAGCAAGGTCTCTCTGTATTCTATTCCCCCCATGCCCCTAATACTGCACCCGTTCCCGTGGAAATAAATGTCTCTTAGGGCACCATCTGTCTACTGGTCACAAGCCTCATTGCCAGGTGACCTGAAGCACCTCTACTTCTCCCATAGTCAGGGGAGCTGTTGAAAATACATATACCATTTGCAAACCTCCTAAATATCCGTGCTGATCCTCTTCTCCCTGAAGAACAATAACCATAGAATGTGGAGGTATAAATCTCCATCCCAGGATTAAGTTCAGCCGCCCCTTTAATGAGAACACTAAAATGTCTAATTACATCGGTGATGAAGCTCTGTCCTCTGGTACATGATGAGAGGGGCCGGCACTGATCATCAGATGTTCTCTCTGGCAAATCTGTTTATGATTCTCTTTTATTGTTATCTATTACTTATTGCATCCATCAGTAGCCACAGAACAATCCAGCAGAAACCTGTTCAACACAAATTTCTGTAATTTCTGTAACATAGCTGCAGTCCAAGTGGAAGGTCCCAGGGTACCCTATTATTTCTCAAATATGTGACAAATCAGATACTACAGCAAGTTATGGGCCCTATCTTTTAGGCAATGTCTGGAACATGGCCGCCATCTTAAAGGCTGCCCTATTGGATCAAGGACAAGTTTTTTTCCAATGGGAAGTTGGTAATGTAACATATCAAAGAAGACCAGAATTGTCTCCAAAATGTATTCCCACAATCAGATTTGTGATATCTCTTGTGGTTCACAGCAGAGTTCCTTTGGACAGTGTTCAGGGACTTTAACATGGAAGCCTCAGACTGGAATCTTAAGGTAATTCTGCTGCTAAAATGTCACCAGTGATAGTGAATAGTAATTAGGATCATCCTGGAGGAGTGTAATGTATTAATTATGTTATGAATGCTTCATCACAACCTACTTACTGCAGGAGAAAACTTTACGGTGAGATAATCTGTAGGGTAGATATGGAAGCGGGGAAGATGCTGAGTGGTCTGGAAAAAAGAAGGTGCCCTAAAGCATTAAAACAATAAGGTGCCCCCCCCCCCCCCCCTCATCCTCATAGACTGTAAGCTCTTGTGTCACCTCCTGATCCTCATAGACTGTAAGCTCTTGTGTCCGCCCCCTCATCCTCATAGACTGTAAGCGCTTGTGTCACCCCCTCATCCTCATAGACTGTAAGCTCTTGTGTCACCCCCTCATCCTCATAGACTGTAAGCTCTTGTGTCGCCACCTCATCCTCATAGACTGTAAGCTCTTGTGTCACCCCTCATCCTCATAGACTGTAAGCTCTTGTGTCACCCCCTCATCCTCATAGACTGTAAGCTCTTGTGTCGCCCCCTCATCCTCATAGACTGTAAGCTCTTGTGTCACACTTCATTCTCATACAGTGGCGTAACAAGGAGAGGCAGGGCCTCATAGCAGGCTTCTGAAAGGGGCCACCTGCCGGCTTAAAAATATACATATATTACATTGCTATATACATAAACATACAGTTCATCACACATACATACACATTTATACACTGTTACACACATATAGAGTATATACACCTCACATGTGCACACATACAGTGCCATATACAAACATACAGCTTACATACACACATAAAGTACTGTATTTATACACACCATATACCATATACACATAGAGCATATACACATCACAGATACACACACATAAACAATATATATATACCACAATGTGCAGCATAATATGTATAAATATGTATATAATGGTGCACATTCTTCATTCTTTAGTGTCAAGTCGAATGACGGGGCCCCCTGACACCGTGGGCCCCATAGCGACTGCTATGGCTGCTACCGCTGTAGTTACGCCCCTGTCCTCATAGACTGTAAGCTCTTGTGCCACCCCCTCATCCTCATAGACTGTAAGCTCTTGTGTCACCCCTCATCCTCATAGACTGTAAGCTCTTGTGTCACCCCTCATCCTCACAGACTGTAAGCTCTTGTGTCACCCCTCATCCTCATAGACTGTAAGCTCTTGTGTCACCCCCTCATCCTTATAGACTGTAAGCCATTGTGTCACCCCCTCATCCTCATAGACTGTAAGCTCTTGTGTCATCCCCTCATCCTCATAGACTGTAAGCTCTTGTGTCACCCCTCATCCTCATAGACTGTAAGCTCTTGTGTCACCCCTCATCCTCATAGACTGTAAGCTCTTGTGTCACCCCCTTCATCCTCATAGACTGTAAGCTCTTGTGTCACCCCTTCATCCTCATAGACTGTAAGCTCTTGTGTCATCCCCTCATCCTCATAGACTGTAAGCTCTTGTGTCACCCCCTCATCCTCATAGACTGTAAGCTCTTGTGTCACCCCCTTATCCTCATACACTGTAAGCTCTTGTGTCACCCCCTCATCCTCATAGACTGTAAGCTCTTGTGTCCCCCCCCTCATCCTCATACACTGTAAGCTCTTGTGTCACCCCCTCATCCTCATAGACTGTAAGCTCTTATGTCACCCCCTCATCCTCATAGACTGTAAGCTCTTTTGTCACCCCTCATCCTCATAGACTGTAAGCTCTTGTGTCACCCCTTCATCCTCATAGACTGTAAGCTCTTGTGTCACCCCTCATCCTCATAGACTGTAAGCTCTTGTGTCACCCCCTCATCCTCATAGACTGTAAGCTCTTGTGTCACCCCCTCATCCTCATAGACTGTAAGATCTTGTGTCACCTCCTTATCCTCATAGACTGTAAGCTCTTGTGTCACCCCTCATCCTCATAGACTGTAAGCTCTTGTGTCTCCCCCTCATCCTCATAGACTGTAAGCTCTTGTGTCACCCCCTCACCCTCATGGACTGTAAGATCTTGTGTCACTCCCTCATCCTCATAGACTGTAAGCTCTTGTATCACCCCCTCATCCTCATAGACTGTAAGCCCTTGTGTCACCCTCTCATCCTCATAGACTGTAAGCTCTTGTGTCACCCCTCATCCTCATAGACTGTAAGCTCTTGTGTCACCCCCTCATCCTCATAGACTGTAATCTCTTGTATCACCCCCTCATCCTCATAGACTGTAAGCTCTTGTGTCACCCCTCATCCTCATAGACTGTAAGCTCTTGTGTCACCCTCTCATCCTCATAGACTGTAAGCTCTTGTGTCACACCCTCATCCTCATAGACTGTAAGCTCTTGTGTCACCCCCTCATCCTCATTGAGTGTAAGCTCTTGTGTCACCCCCTCATCCTCATAGACTATAAGCTCTTGTGTCACCCCTCATCCTCATAGACTGTAAGATCTTGTGTCACCCCCTCATCCCCATAGACTGTAAGCTCTTGTGTCACCCCCTCATCCTCATAGACTGTAAGCTCTTGTGTCACCCCCTCATCCTTATAGACTGTAAGCTCTTGTGTCACCCCCTCATCCTCATAGACTGTAAGCTCTTGTGTCAGCCTCTCATCCTCATAGACTGTAAGCTCTTGTGTCACCCCCTCATCCTCATAGACTGTAAGCTCTTGTGTCACCCTCTCATCCTCATAGACTGTAAGCTCTTGTGTCACCCTCTCATCTTCATAGACTGTAAGCTCTTGTGTCACCCCCTCATCCTCATAGACTGTAAGATCTTGTGTCACCCCTCATCCTCATAGACTGTAAGCTCTTGTGTCACCCCCTCATCCTCATAGACTGTAAGCTCCTGTATCACCCCCTCATCCTCATAGACTGTAAGCTCTTGTGTCGCCCCCTCATCCTCATAGACTGTAAGCTCTTATGTCACCCCCTCATCCTCATAGACTGTAAGCTCTTGTGTCACCCCTCATCCTCATAGACTGTAAGCTCTTGTGTCACCCCCTCATCCTCATAGACTGTAAGCCCTTGTGTCACCTCCTCATCCTCATAGACTGTAAGCTCTTGTGTCACCCCCTCATCCTCATAGACTGTAAGCTCTTGTGTCACCCCCTCATCCCCATAGTCTGTAAGCCCTTGTGTCACCTCTTCATCCTCATAGACTGTAAGCTCTTGTGTCACCCCCTCATCCTCATAGTCTGTAAGCTCTTGTGTCACCCCTCATCCTCATAGACTGTAAGCTCTTGTGTCACCCTCTCATCCTCATAGTCTGTAAGCTCTTGTGTCACCCCCTCATCCTCATAGACTGTAAGCTCTTGTGTCACCCTTCATCCTCATAGACTGTAAGCTCTTGTGTCACCCCTCATCCTCATAGACTGTAAGCTCTTGTGTCACCCCTCATCCTCATAGACTGTAAGCTCTTGTGTCATCCCCTCATCCTCATAGACCGTGAGCTCTTGTGTCACCCCCTCATCCTCATAGACTGTAAGCTCTTGTGTCACCCCCTCATCCTCATAGACTGTAAGCTCTTGTGTCACCTCCTCATCCTCATAGACTGTAAGCTCTTGTGTCACCCCCTCATCCTTATAGACTGTAAGCTCTTGTGTCACCCCCTCATCCTCATAGACTGTAAGCTCTTGTGTCACCCCCTCATCCTCATAGACTGTAAGCTCCTGTGTCACCCCATCATCCACCTACACTATATGCCTTAGTGAGCAGGGTCCTCAGTCCTATTTTTCCATATGACTTTGTATCGTCTTATTGTATTATTATATGTTCCCTATGATTTGTAAAGCGCTGCGGAATATAATGGTGCAATTTAAATAAAGATTATAATTATATAAGTATTAAATCTGTAGCAGTTGTGCTGAGCAGATTGGTTGGGTCTTACACCTTACACCTCCACTGATCAGCTGTCTAGAAAATCCCATCTGCAGCCTATTCATTGTCCACTAAGCACAGCGCTGTACATGTTATAGTGGCTGTACTTGGTATTGCAGCGCAGCCCTATTCATTTGAAGAGCTGCATCCTTGCCGTGTGACTTTTTCAGAGGGAGGTTGCAGAATGTTGGACCCCAACCAATCTGTTATCAATGGCTTACCCTGGGACTAGGTGGGCATGTGGCCTTACTAAAAACATTTTGGGTTTTCTAGCCACATAAAATGCTCTACCATTGTTGTCCCACCATTTTCTGTATTCTTGCCTCCAGCAATGATGTCCTGATATGGACACGTGGCCGCTGCAGGTCACTTCCAAGATCTACAATAGTCAAACTCC
This sequence comes from Engystomops pustulosus, assembly GCF_040894005.1. Taxonomy (NCBI): domain Eukaryota; kingdom Metazoa; phylum Chordata; class Amphibia; order Anura; family Leptodactylidae; genus Engystomops; species Engystomops pustulosus. Next base: position 203,621,371 of record NC_092413.1, on the reverse strand, counting down.
ATGTCAGGACATATATGAAGGTCAAGATATAGAATGGTGGAGAACCGGGAATGGAGGTGGTGGTTGTTAGTTTTATCTGTTAGATTATTCTGAGCAGAAATGAAAAATCCCTCGAAGAATATTAAATGACATTCATACAAAAAAATTTAGTTTCAGTCTAGAAAGCAACGAGGACAAATCTCTTACTCTACAAGGTTTATTAGCAACGAAACATCCTGATCCGCAAATTTATATAAATACATTTACTAAATTGTGCAATTTTGTGCTGCTCATACTCATTCCTTATATACAAACAATTCTGCACACAGCACCACATGAAAGGTTCGATCAGCATACATGGGGTGGAGGGGATTACAATGAAGGGGGTTATCATGGTCCTCAACAAGTCCTCTTTTCAAAAAACCAGCCATTTGGGTGGCACCGGAATGGTTTCCAATAGTAAAATTGGCACAGTTTGCCCTAATATGAAGGTCAAGTCTTCATTTTTCAATGACTGTCCCAAGTCCCAAGTAACCAGAAAGCAAATGTCCACTCACGTTGGTTATTAATCGCTTGGTATTGCAACCATCCAGAGGTGTCCATCCATGGTGGGTGTAGAAGACCTCAGCACGATTAAGTTCCTTTCGTGCTGTTGAGAAGGTTGGTGAGCTCCTCAATGTAGGAGATGGTGCATTTCAATGTCTGGATCTTAGTAAGAGGTTGTCTACCTTGACTGTAGACTGGTGGTAAATTCCTCCTCAGGGTATGGAGAGCCTCAGCTATGGCCCTCATCCTCATCTTCTCCCTCTCACTGGCTTTCCTCCTGCGTTGGACATTCATGGAAGCTTTGAGATTGTGTTGTCCACGTTTGTTGAGGTGACTGTCTTTGTCCTCTTCCATATCAAGCTGGCAGTCAGTCGGGTATTGCAATAATCTATAGGTCAACATTTCTTCCCCATATGGCATCTCCTCCAGGCTTGGAGGACGTGAGCAACCAGAGAATGGAGACTCATAGGAGGCTGTAGGAGACAAACTTTGAGGAGATGGAGTTTGACTTAGAGAATAATTCTCAGAGTTTTGTTTCCAGTCCCAAGATGTGGATAGATAGGCAGATTCGGGGTCAGAATCTGACCCTAGGGTAAAGTCCTCCTCCATCTTGACCATGGGTTGGTGCATAGTCTCCATGATGAGAACCAGGAGCTTGAGATGTGTCGTGTAGATCCTGGAGGTTGTAGATGACAGCCAAGGTCTCCTTGTAGTAGGTGGTGTTGTGACTAAATCCTCCCTAGGTGGTAAAAGCCTTTTTTTTATATAGACCTGCCAAAATCTGAGGTGGGCGTCTAAATGGGGCAGTTCAAAGGAGACAACCAAGTGTTAAGATGGAAAATGAACTCCTGAAGTGTGACTTTACTCTCACGGAGTATTATCAGCCCTCAGCTAAATTGTCATTCAGTAAATAAGAGCGGCTGAGGAGAAGGAGGCTGGGAGGGGAGATCTTAAGGATGCAAATAAAAAGATTCCATGGAAGATTTTGGCAAATTGATTCTTATATAAACCAATAAGAAATTATACAAAACCCTGAAATGTTGAAAACGGACCCTAAAAATTTTTACTACAAACTTTCTTCTCAATATATTCTGCAGGGGTTTCTATACATCACTCCTATTCATGTATGGGAAGTCCCCGGGTTACGTACGAGGTTCTGTAGGGTTGTTCTTAAGTTGAATTTGTATGTAAGACGAAACTGTATATTTTATAATTGTAACCCCAAAATTTTTTTGGTCTCTGTGACAATTGGATTTTAAAAATGTTGGATTGTCATTAGAACCAGGATTAACAATAAAGCTTCATTACAGACACCTGTGATACCTGTTATAGCTGATTATTGTAGCCTAGGACTAAAGTACAGAGGCCCGTTTGTAACTAGGGGTCGTCTGTAAGTCGGGTGTTCTTAAGTAGGGGGCCGCCTGTAATTGTGGAAATGTTGGCAGAACTTATTTCGGTAACTACAAAGAAATTTAAAAAAAAACAAAAAAAAAAAACAACACACAAAAAAGTAACAGCGAATATTCATCTTCCTATATAGGACTAAGGATAAGATCATATAAAAGAGATGTAAAATATAATAAAAATTGACCGCAAATAATAATAAAAATGATGATTTTTGAAGTTAGAGTTTGAATCAGCAACGATAGTGATATTCACATTCATTAAGCTGCAATACCAGACATAACCTGAAGGCAAGGGTGGCGCTATTTATGGAAATCGAGCAGACTCTTTTTTTTTCTTAGCCCTACAGCTATAAAGTTGACCATAAGCTACTGATAACTACCTATTAGCACAAAATGATATTCCTAAACACTTCCCCATACACTCGTTTTTGGTATGACAAAGTATGCAAGTATTTTCTACAGGGGAAGGAGCTGCTGCCTCCTCTAATGGGAATTCCCTTAAAAAAGGTTTTCTAGTTTCCCGGGAAAACTGCTAAGGGCATGAACATAACTAGCAGGGTAGAGGACATAGAAGAGACTGTGGTGCCCATCAACCATGGGGCCATTATAAGCTCAGAGATAGGGGGCAGATAGCGATGACTGTGCTTTATTACAGAACTGTATCAATTAACTGATTATAACATTCATTCTGCTTTTGCTTTATTCCTAAACTATGATATCACGGTGTATATTATTCATATAGTGTAACTGTTACTACTGTTACATTACAGGGTTAAAATATCCCTGTGTGTATTATTATCCCTGTACTGTGACATTACTGTGTGTATTATTATCCTTGTACTGTGACATCACTGTGTGTATTATCCCTGTACTATGACATCACTGTGTGTATTATCCCTGTACTGTGACATCACTGTGTGTATTATCCCTGTTCTGTGACATCACTGTGTGTATTATCTCTGTACTATGATATCACTGTGTGTATTATCCCTGTACTGTGACATCACTGTGTGTATTATCTCATACAATGACATCACTGTGTGTATTATCTCTGTACTATGACATCACTGTGTGTATGATCCCTGTACTGTGATATCACTGTGTGTATTTTCCCTGTACTGTGACATCACTGCGTGTATTATCCCTGTACTGTGACATCACTGTGTGTATTATCTCATACAATGACATCACTGTGTGTATTATCTCTGTACTATGACATCACTGTGTGTATGATCCCTGTACTGTGATATCACTGTGTGTATTTTCCCTGTACTGTGACATCACTGCGTGTATTATCCCTGTACTGTGACATCACTGTGTGTATTATCCCTGTACTGTGACATCACTGTGTATTTTCCCTGTACTGTGACATCACTGTGTGTATTATCCTGTACTGTGACATCACTGTGTGTATTATCCCTGTACTGTGACATCACTGTGTGTATTATCCCTGTACTGTGGCATCACTGTGTGTATTATCTCTGTACTGTGACATCACTGTGTGTATTATCTCTGTACTATGACATCACTGTGTGTATCATCCCTGTACTGTGACATCACTGTGTGTATTATCCCTGTACTGTGACATCACTGTGTGAATTATCTCCATACTATGACATCACTGTGTGTATTATCTCTGTACTATGACATCACTGTGTGTATTATCCCTGTACTGTGACATCACTGTGTGTATTATCCCTGTACTGTGACATCACTGTGTGTATCATCCCTGTACTGTGACATCACTGTGTATTATCCTGTACTGTGACATCACTGTGTGAATTATCTCTGTACTGTGACATCACTGTGTGTATTATCTCCATACTATGACATCACTGTGTGTATTATCCCTGTGCTATGACATCACTGTGTGTAATATCCCTGTACTGTGACATCACTGTGTGTATTATACATGTACTGTGACATCACTGTGTGAATTATCTCTGTACTGTGACATCACTGTGTGTATTATCTCCATACTATGACATCACTGTGTGTATTATCCCTGTGCTATGACATCACTGTGTGTAATATCCCTGTACTGTGACATCACTGTGTGTATTATCCCTGTACTGTGACATCACTGTGTGTATTATCTCTGTACTGTGACATCCCTGTGTGTATTATCTCTGTACTGTGACATCACTGTGTATTATGCCTGTACTGTGACATCACTGTGTATACTATCACTGTACTGTGACATCACTGTGTGCACTATCACTGTAATGTGACATCACTGTGTCTATTATCTCTGTACTGTGACATCACTGTGTGTATTATCCCCGTACTGTGACATCACTGTGTGTATTATACCTGTACTATGTCATCACTGTGTGTATTATCCCTGCACTGTGACATCACTGTGTGTATTATCCCTGTACTGTGACATCACTGTGTGTATGATCCCTGTACTGTGACATCACTGTGTGTATTATACCTGTACTGTGACATCCCTGTTTGTATTATCCCTGTACTGTGACATCACTGTGTATATTATCCCTGTACTGTGACATCACTGTGTGTATTATCCCTGTACTGTGACATCAATGTGTGTATTATCCCTGTACTGTGACATCACTGTGTGTATTATCCTGTACTATGACATCACTGTGTATATTATCTCTGTACTGTGACATCACTGTGTATATTATCCTGTACTATGACATCACTGTGTGTATTATCCCTGTACTGTGACATCACTGTGTGCATTATCCCTGTACTGTGACATCACTGTGTGTATTATCCCTATACTGTGACATCACTGTGTGTGTTATCCCTGTACTGTGACATCACTGTGTGTATTATCCCTGTACTGTGACATCACTGTGTGTGTTATCCCTGTACTGTGACATCACTGTGTGTATTATCCCTGTACTGTGACGTCACTGTGTGTATTATCTCTGTACTGTGACATCACTGTGTGTATTATCCCTGTACTGTGACATCACTGTGTATATTATCTCTGTACTGTAACATCACTGTGTGTATTATCCCTGCACTGTGACATCACTGTGTATTATCCCTGTACTGTGACATCACTGTGTGTAGCCATAGTGTGGATCCCATGGAGATTTCCTACACAAGACTCAGAGTTCTCACAAAAACAAAATTTCTGAGTCATGAATTATGTAGATTTATGCTTTCCCTTCAGCCTTCCTACCCCATACTGGTATCTTGTTGAGAAACATGTTAATTGCCCTGGTGGCTCCAAGAACATGCCCCAAATGGACAGTAGTCCCTCACACATGGTAATAAGGTTATACTGGTTATAGATTACCTTTGCTGCTCTTTGATCCTTACATATGAATATGGAAATGGGACGAGTACATGGCACAAGCATCATCAGTGATTTACAACACGGGGTAATTCATTATGTAAATGAGGGACCTTCTTCTCCTGGATGGAGCACAAGGGTTACACCAGGGGACCAGGAAAGGAACTGGAGATTAGAACGTTATCAGATCTAGGAACATGGGAAAACAGGATGATGTCTGGATAGAGATACATTGATAGCAATGAAGGTGATATTGATGGGACCTGCAGTCTGGTAACTTTTTACTAGAATGTTTTTGAAGGTGTAACCACCAAAGATGTCCGCTTCCTGAACAAGGTTTAAGAAAGTTTTTTTTGGACAGGGAAAAATTTTCTCTACGGGTCTGCTGATGACCCAAGTAAAGTGATAAGTCTATCTGGCAGGGGACCGTCAAATTCTCCTGTAGACTTCCATTTGAGACTTTCCATCCTATAGAAAACCTTCTAACAGCTTCATACATTGACCAAAGATGGTCCAAGATGGACCACGAACACCTTCATGACCAGAACATTTTTAGTATTTTTACCCACATGTTAACTTAGGTGCCCAAACATTTTTAGTGTGTTGTCTACCAATAGACCCATTTGCCAGACCCTCTGTGGACTTTCCATAATTTTATACTATAACTGGGAAATATTTAGGAACCCCAGAAAGCTGGTACATCAGGAGCCCCCTAAAACTTCAGAGCAGATGTGTGTGGGGAGTTCTAGAATGTCTACGACAAGTAGGATGCCAATGGATGCCGACCTCTTCAGTAATTACTACCTACACAAAGTACTACAAGGGGGGACATGGGTAAAGTAAGGAGTAGTTCATCTAATCTAATCCCAAAAAAAAGCTACTGTAGGACAAATTACTAAAACACAGTGGGGTAACTAGAAGCTGATGGTCCCCAGTGCAAAGTCTGTGTCAGGCCCCCGACTATAATGTATATACTAGTCTTCACATATGGGAAAGTGACACCATAAGGGCCCCCTAAACCTCCTTTTCCTGGGTGGAATCGCGACCTCTGCACCCCCTAAAGTTACGCCCCTGCTAAAACAGTTCCTGCTGGCTTTGATGGTAAGGTGCTGTATATGGGATCCTATTGTCACGTGTCGATCGAAGTGCCTGTGAGAGTGGGAGGAAACCGGAGGACCTGGAGGAAACCCACACAAACACAGAGAGAGCATACAAACTCTTTGCAGATGTTGATTAGTATGTCCCACAATGGCTACAAGTAAATGGTGAGGACCCACAGGCTGAGCCCTCTCCATACAAGGTGAGCATTTGCTACATATGGCAGCAAACACCCACCGGTAACACCTGAAATCATTGCTAGCACCGATCACGAATGTTAACCCTTCAGTAAAAATGGCTTAGACCCTCGCTCCCTGGGGAGCGGTGATCAGTCGCCATGACAGCCTCAGCTCTTTGTAAGAAAGAAAAGATGTTTGATCTATCAAAATATAATAACAGTTATTCCCGGCAATTAACCCTGTAATGGAAAATAGCGCCCAAAAGTCCGAAACGCCACTTTTTTGCCTTTTTGCAACATATAAAAAACGTTATAAAAAGTGATCAAAAGGCTGCTCAGTTGTCAAAATGGTAGTAATAAAAATGTCTTCTCATCTCACAAAAAACAACACCACACAAAGCTCCGTACAAGTTTGAAAAAGTTATTAGCGAAGAGAAGGTTTTAATTTTTTTAAATATATTAAAAAATGTGAAAATGTATAAATTTTGTAAAAATGTATCCAAACCCACAAGAATTTCATTGCATTTGGAATTTTTTCCAGCTTTCCAGTACATGGCATGAAATATTAAATATTTAAATATGGGGAGTGGAAAGTTAAAATCGAAAAAAGGGCCTCGGTGGGAAGAGGTTAATACTTACTGTATATGTACCTGATGAAGATTTCTGCCCGAACCCGAAACGCATTGTAATTTTATATGTAATAATGAAACAAAAACAATCTCTCGCTTAAGTGGCGCAATCTATGCTTGAGCGTTTAAAGGACCCTTAAAGGACATCTTCCACAAGGATGAAAGACTGTATGAGAATGAGCCTGAGGGGTTCCAGGCTCCATTAACACCTATGGAACCTGGAGCCCCTCAGGCTCATTTGCATACAGCCTTTCATCCCAGTGGTAGATGCCTATTAAAGGAAAGCTACCATTTTATGTGATGCATTATGAAGCAAACACACCTTGAGAATGCTGTAGCTACACTGATGCAGGATCATACATTGGTCACTCCCTGAGCTGAGAGGTTTTATTGAAAAAACAATTATAACATTCAGGACCTTGGGAAAGCTGGGTCAGGCTGGATGACATAAACACATTACACACGGAGCTTGTAATTACAAAATTACAAATGGAGGTTAGTCAAGCATGACTAATCAACCTGAGCTGGATCACTCACACTCAGCAGCTGGGGGATGTTGCAGCAATTGATTATTTTGCCTTCAGACACAACCCAGGGATTACATCATTATCTCCTGCAAAGAAAAACTCACATGCTAGGAAAAGCTCTGAAGGAGCCATAAAAGTGACAGAGCTTCAATATCATAATGTTATATCTGTTTTATCAGCAAAACCACTTAGCTCAGGGATTAACCAAGATATGATCCTGCATCAGTGTAGCTACAGCATTCTCAAGGTATGTTTGCTTCATAATGCATCAAATCAAATGGTAGGTTCCTTATTTTGTCCTTTTATGCATTTACCCACCAAAGTTACAGCTGAGTTTGTAGATCCTGCAAGCTTGCAGATGGGTGAAGCTGGCATCATATAAACGGTGGAAAGGTGAATAATCTGGCAATCGGCGGAACAGAAACATAGTATCTGTGTGTGTGCGAGCATTGTCCCTGCCACAAGAGACAATGATACTATGGTAGATGCGTTAGGCAGGGCCGGTCGATCAATCCTTTTTGCTGGCGATCAGTTTGGCTTGTCTGAAGCCTTGTCACCATGTGTGTGCCGCCTCCTAACAGAGAATGGCTTAGATTGTGAGCAGTTTGTCAACTACCAGAAGGTACAATGCCCCAAAGTAGCCATTGTATCAGGCAGTAGGGGAAGTATCTACAAACTCTTTGTGGCAAGACCCAGTGTCTATCCCGTAATCAACCAGAATCATAACTATCTTCTCAGTTTTGCAGTAATCCAACATTTCTATGTAGGTATAAGCCGAGGCCCCTAATTTTACCACCAAAAACTGGGGAAACCCATTGACTCGAGTATAAGCCGAGGGTGGGAAATGCATTGGTCACAGCCTCCCAGTATATAGCCAGCAATCCCCCTGTAGTATACAGCCAGCCCACCTTAGTAGCCAACCAGCACCCTTTAGTAATCACCCAGCCAGCCCCCAGTTTGCCCAAATAAACTTACATACTCACCTTTGGGTGGTCCCGATGTTCGGCGCGGCTCCCCAATGCTCCGGACCCCGTGGCTCCTCTTCTGTCTTCTCCGCGATACTCCACTCCCCACGGCTCCTCTTCTGTCTTATGTCTGCTTAACGTGGCCATGCGTTCTGCCGGCCGGCGTATACTATGACATCATCAGCGGCCCCATCATGGTGTGCACCACTTGACTGTTACAGCAGACAGAAGACAAGTTGCGGGGACCAGAGCTTTGCGGAGAAGACAGAAGAGGAGCTGCGCCGAGGATCGGGAGCCGTGCCGAACATCGGGGGCGCCGCAAGGTGAGTATGTAAGTTTATTTTTTTCATTGACTCGTGTATAAGTCGAGATGAGGTTTTTCAGCACATTTTTTGTGCTGAAAGACTCGGCTTATACACGAGTATATACGGTATATCTTGTCATATTCCAGTAAAACCACTCTCAAAAATGTGTACTTTCCCTCTAATTCTAGGTTTGATTTTTGAGATACCCGTAAAAAACAGTAAAATATTAATATACAAGGCCCAGGGGATGACCTAACTGATTAAATTATACTAAATTTATGATAGAATAGTTGGCAGGTTGTAGCCGGTGATGGACCCGATACATGAAATTCATCACATTATACGCAGACCTGCATCCGATGGAGGATTATAGACAATATCAAATTCCACCGGCATCAACAGAAATTCAGGAGCCTCTGGCAACGTGGAATATGCCGAATATATAAAAATCCTCTACATCTAGGTTTTCATGTATAAAAGAAGAGCAAAAAATGGGAAGAAACCTCATCGGAGAAAAGAGATTTCAACTAGAGGATAATAATAATTTAATAAAATAATTATTAAAGAATTTTAATTCCGTTCTTCCTCCCTGTTTCCTATATTTCAAATACAGTGTAATATTATATTTATAAAAATAAAGTATTCACCCCCTCCTCCCCTTGAACTTTTCTACCTTTTGCCACATTTCAGGCTTCAAACATAAAGATATAAAATCGTACATTTTTTTGGTGAAGAATCAACAACAAGTGGGACACAATTGTGAAGTGGAACAAAATGCATTGGATATTTTGAACTTTTATAAAAAATAATCTGAAAAATGCTATATTATTATATTAAGTTTATACTCTGTAGCATCCCCTTTTGCTGTGTTTTCGCTTGGGGTATCAGGTTTCTATCAGTTTTGCACATCGAAAGACAAAAATTCTTCCCGTTCTTCCTGAGCCGGAGCTCAGATTTCCACAGATTCTCGATTGGATTCAGGTCTGGACTGTGACTCGGCCGTTCCAACACCTGAATACGTTTATGTGTGAACGTTCCATTGTAGATTTTGCTTTATGTTTAGATCATTGTCTTGTTGGACGATAAATCTCCGTCCAAGTCTCAGGTCTTCTGCGGACTCCAACAGGTTTTGTTCCAGAATGGTCCTGTATTTGGCTCCATCTACCTTCCTATTAATTTTCACCATCTTCCCTGTCCCTGCTGAAGAAAAGCCCAAACCATGATGCTGCCCCATCATGTGCGACAGTGGGGATGCTGCCGCCGCCATGTTTGACAGTGGAGATGGAGATTGGCATTGTGGCAGAAAAGTTGGATTTTGGTTTCCTCTGACCAGATCACCTTCTTCCACATGTTTGGTGTCTCCCAGGAGGCTTGTGGTGAAGTTTAAACAAGACTTTCTATGGATATGTTTGAGTTATGGCTTCTTCTTATCCCTCTTCCATAAAGGGCAGATTTGTACAGTGTAAGGCTACATTCACACGAACGTATGGGGGATGTATATACGGCATATATACGCCCCCCCATACACTTCTATGGGCCCACGGCCCTGTACGGGAGCAGTACTGCGCCGTGCGCTGTATATTCCTATGGAGTGGGGGTGATCAGCGCTCATCCCCTGCTCCTCTCCACAGCGTCCATGTATGCGGCAGGCATACATCGTGTGAATGTAGCTTAAGACTGAGGCCCGTTCCACACTCGCAACGCATGCTGCTGGAATCGCACGGCCCGAACGCTGCACACCGGGAGTGAACTGACATGCTGAGTTCATCGTGTGTTCATCGTATCACACTCGTTAGTGTGGAACGGGCATGACTGTTGTCCTATGGACGGACTCTCCCCCTCAGTTGTAGATCTCTGAGCTCCATCCAGAGGGATCGGGGACCTCTTAGCTGCATCTCTGATTAGTCTTCTTGTGTGAGATGAAGATGAGAGGGACAGCCGGGTCTTGGTAGATTTGCAGGGTCTGATGCTCCTTCCATTACAATATGATGTTTGCACAAGGTTCCTTGGGATGTTTAAAGTATGCAAAATCTTTTTGTATCCAAATCCGGCTCTAAACTTCTCCACCACAGGATCACGGACCTGCCTGGTGTGTTCCTTCATGATGCAGAACCCGGAGACTATCACAAAGCAGGGGGATTTATACGGAGACCTGATTACACACATATGGATTATACTCATCATCATCATCAGTCATTTAGGACGACATTGGATCATTCAGAGATCAGAGACTGAACTTCTGGAGGGAGTTTGCTGCACTGACAGTAAAGGGGCGGAATAATATTGCACTCCTGACTATTCAGTTTATCATTTTTTACAAAAGTTTAAAATATCCAATAACTTTAGTTCCAATTTACAATTGTGTCCCACTTGTTTATTCTTCACCAAAAAATTTAATTTTTATGTTTGAAAACCTTATTTGGATCGTGCCAACCAAGCCGCCAGCAATCATCTGCCCATTTCGGTGCATTGAATCTCCACGAGCTTCTCAGTCTCACAAATTGCTCGTTTGGCTGTGGGTAGCGCTGAATTTTTGGCCCATTTTTTTTTTTATATGGGATAAGCAATTACTTGGCGAGTTTTACACAAATGAGAAATTGTGCAGCTTAAAGAAGAATTTTTTTTTTCTATTAAATGCCGCGTCGTCCCTTTATAAATCAGTCGCGTAATTTAAGCCGTAAACATAAAAGACTTTCGCTCCATTAAATAAACGGATCACTTTATAGACCTCTGATGGCCGGTTTCATCATTGTATTAAAGCTGCCGGAATAAATCCAAACATAAAGATAAATGAAAAAAACAAAACATTATTATTATATAAATTATTATACAGGTAATAAAAAAAAACCCTGCATTTGGAATAAACAGATTTATAGGGCAATTTCTGAGAGAACATCAGAAGATTTATCACAGCAGAAATTCTTAAAGTTTGCGTTGCCATAATTTTAGCAATAATTTAACAAAACTGTGCGATACCTTTGACAACTCCTTAACCAATTAAGGACCGGGCCCTTTCCTGTTTTTTCATGTCCATTTTTCACTCCCCACCTTCAAAAATCTATAACTTTTTTATTTTCACACGTAAAGAGCTGTGTGATGGCTTGTTTTCTGCATAACAAATTGCACTTCATAGTGATTGCATTGAATATTCCATGCCATGTACTGGGAAGCGAGAAAAAAATTCCAAATGCAGTGAAAATGGTGAAAAAACGCATTTGTGTCGTTTTCTTGTGGGCTTGGATATTACAGCTTTCACTGAGCGCCACAAATGACGCATCTAATTTATTCTTTGGGTCGGTACGATCACAGGGATACCAAATTTGTATAGGTTTTATAATGTTTTCATACATTTACAAAAATTAAAACCTCTTGAACAAAATTTTTTTTTTTATTTTGCCATCTTCTTGTGCTTATAACTTTTCCATACTTCGTTGTATGCAGTTGAGGGTGGTGTCATCTTTTGCGACTTTTGATGATGTTTTCAATGATATTATTTTTAGGACTGTACGACCTTTTGATCACTTTTTATAGAATTTTTAATTTTTTTTTTTAAATGGCAAAAAAGTGCCAGTTTTGACTTTGGACGCGATTTTCCGTTACGGGGTTAAACGCAGTGAAAAACCGTTATCATATTTTGATAGATCAGGCATTTTTGGACGCGGCGATACCTAATGTGTTTATGATTTTTACTGTTTATTTATATTTATATCAGTTCTAGGGAAAGGGGGTGATTTGAATTTTTAGGTTTTTTTTATTATATATATATATTTTTAACTTTTTTTTAATATTTATTTTTACCATTTTTCAGACTCCCTAGGATACTTTAACCCTAGGTTGTCTGATCGATCCTACCATATACTGCCATACTACAGTATGGCAGTATATGGGGACTTTACTCCTCACACATTACAATGTGCTGATAGCACATTGTAATGAATGGGTTAACCCGAAGTAGCTTCGGGTCTTCGGGAGACCCGAAGCTACCATGGCGACGGATCACCGCTCCCCGATGACGTCACGGGGAGCGACGATCCTCGGAAAGATGGCGGCGCCCATGCGCCGCCGTCTGTTTGAAGCCGCCGGCAGCTTTGCCGGCGGCGATCAGCAAGAAAACACCCGCGATCGGTGCTAGCACCGATCCCGGGCGTTACCGGTAAGCCTTTGCTGCAATATGCAGCAGAGACTTACTGGCTATGGAGAGGGCTCGGCCCGCGAATACACGGCGGGCGGTCGCGAACCGGTTAAACTTTTATAATTACTTGAATGCGCCAGATGGGAGGGTAACTGAAGCCCCTCCATTCTGTAGTTTTACAGGCTGTTACATTGTGCAGAACATGCCTCACCAGCCTACCTCTGCCTGTGTAATCTAGCAGGGGTGGGGGTGAACTGCCTTGCTCATTGTAAGAGCCTCGGAAGCTACAGCACTGAGGGGCTCTGGAAACACCTCCCATTAGCTCATTAGCATAATTATAAACGTTGAATTTTAGAAGGAAGGAAGCCATTTATCAAAAATATAAAATATTACTGCAGTCATGGTGCCTGAATCTTTGATCAAGTATCCCTGGTTTGTCACAATGGATGGTAGATTTACTTTAAATTTAAAGGGTAGAGTGCTGCAATTATCTAGCATAAATTGTTATTCTAATGAGCCAATAGGTATCTGGGGTATGTTACCAGAGCCCCTCTGTGATGTAGCTTCACAGGCTGTTACACTGTGTAGAACACACAGTGGTAGATTTTTTCTTAAAAGGGCTTTCCAGGAAAGTCCACCACCTAATGATTAAAAGGTTCTCTGGACTCAATTCTCATGTGTCAGGGGGAGATGAGGACTGGGTAGTTGGATTTTCTTCTTTTAGAGAAAACCCTCCATCATCGGCATCGCCTCACCTGTACTTCTCAGCCAAGTGTGCATGTGTATAGTGGAATAGACAAGATCCCTGTCGACTAAACAAACATTTGGCCAAATCTTTAGCGTGCGGTGTGATCGGTCAAGTGCCTAATGAGAGAGGAGTTTCAAAAAGTTTAAGCAATTTTGGTGCTACAATTTTTTTCAAAGTGCAAAACAATGGTACATTATATGTGTAGAAGTAACTGGGGCTATCGGTACATCCCAGATAGTGAAGACATGGAGAAAGATAAAAATAGAAAATTAAAAACTAAAAAAGTGTAATCCAAGTGGTTAATAGGTGGTGGAAGTGTCCGTCCTTTTCATGTCTGTGAAGGTGCTGCTCCCTGCTGCCCCACATCCCCACATAAAAGGCTCAGGCCCTGTTCATGACCAAGTGCGAGTGTCAAAACCCATAAAAGTGATGGCGGCTTTTACACTCTCCTGTGCAGGAAGCCAAGCCTCCACACAACCTGCGCATCCACTTATCAGCCTCCTCTCACAGCTCTGTGACAAAACCACAAGGACAAACATGTCTCTGCTAGGCCCCGGGCTGAGAGACTACCTCACACACAGGGCCGGCACAGTATAATATGGCACCACAGTGGTCATACATGGGACAGGGTCTACAGGGGATATATATGGCCATCTTCTATCTCATAGTATTCTTCCAGTCACTACAAGATAGCCCTTATCCACAGGATAGCGGCAAACTTAAAGGGGTTGTCCACTTTACCTCATGTATTTTGTAATGTGTGTGTAAGTGTGAGGGGCAGGATATGAGGTAATTCACCAATATACATCTAGTAATAGTTCTGCTCCGCTTTACTGATATGTAAAGTGAAGCCTCCTGTTCATTACCTCATTAGTCAGACATTCTTGACCATAAAACGGCCAAGGCTCAGTCTGAGCCGAAACGCGCGTTGGGGAAAACAGTCATCCCTTTCTTATGTCCGGGCATAACTGTGTTTTGTCTGTAGCACCACTGTAACCTTATATTAATTTAATGTTTTTTTTTTTTTTTTAACCATGTACCCATGTCAATATTTGTGTCAATAAAGTTTGCATTATATTTTACCACAATTTGGATGTCTAAGTCTTTCCCTACCTTCCCCTTTGTTTAGGGTGTACAATAGGTTATTTATTTAGTGTTTGTTTAAGGCAGTCGACTAGATGCGACAATTTATACAGGGATATACAGCAGGTTATAAGTAGGCTCTGCCTTCCCATGTCTCCCTGCTTTCTTGGTTTCTATTTTTGGTAACTATAAAATGGCCGCAGAT
This sequence comes from Engystomops pustulosus, assembly GCF_040894005.1. Taxonomy (NCBI): domain Eukaryota; kingdom Metazoa; phylum Chordata; class Amphibia; order Anura; family Leptodactylidae; genus Engystomops; species Engystomops pustulosus. The sequence goes on along the minus strand of NC_092413.1, from coordinate 203,606,296 downwards.
GGAGGGTCATGTGATCTTAATCTGTCCATGAGGCAGTTTTTTTTGTACCCCAAAGACTTCTAGGAAGAAACCGTTTTATTATGCAGTTTTTACGTTAAAAAAAAAAAAATAGTTTGTGTGGGTCAAGAATTTTCCTGTAATTCTGGGCAGTGTTGTGGTGGTCATCAGTTTCCTGGCACTGCAGCCACCTCAGCGAGCAGCTCCTGATAGGGTCACCGGACCTGGTCTAGAAAGACAATACTGGCCCAGCCAGCAGTGCCAGAGAACCAAAGCCTGCAGTGTCAACGCTTACCCCCCCCACATGCCAGCGCCCACTGGGTTTTCCCGGATTCCTGTGGGGCCGCTTCTTTCGGTGGTGGTTGATAAGGTCTTGCTTAGCTGTCAGTAGTGCAGCACAGAGCACACATTACTGATAACTGCTCCATGTGAACAGAGCTTAGATACTTATGGTATATTTAAATGCGGGTTTGAGAACAGGAGTGACCATGAACACATGCATACACACACGTTGGAAAAGACCTTCAGGCTCGTACACCACAATTATTAGCAAACCACCAATAATTGCGATTATTTCTCCCTTTATGTCGCCTACACAACTGGGCGTGAGTAGTTAAAGTACAAATCAATCCTTTATTTTTTTTTGCAATCCTTAGGAACCCACTCTTGGCTTTGGCTCAAAGAAATGCTGCAAAAACTGCACCCAAGATGGCAGGATGACCCCTGAGGAAGTCACCAACACGGTGACGATACGCATGGGGCTTGCTCCACTCCCCATCCAACTGACCTGCCTCCCTGGCTTCCATCCCAGTACTATACACCACATGTCTCTTCTACAATTGGGTATTGTATGAGCAGTTTGAGGGTTTACCAGGTTTCACCCCACACTTTATTGTTTTGCACAGAGCACTTTACTGCATTGCCGCCATCTAGAGGTTTTTCTAGGACCGACTCTGGTAATTTACCTATAAATAATTGCCTATCTGTGCGAATTATTGATTGTGGATGGGGAGTGTAAGGGACTACTACCCTAGGAAGCTTTATACACCCACTGGGTGTATGTTTTAAATGTTTTTATATTTGTTGTCTTGTTATTATTATTGTTTGTATCAATAAATGGATTTTTTGGTTATGTGATTTCCTGTACGCATCCAACTTTTTCCTTGCTCTGATTGTTGCATCAATTATTGGGATGCGTGGATACATTATTTGCTTACATTGTGGCGGTGCCTGCTCTCCTTTTGTGTAGAAGATGGCAAATTTGTCATCCTTAAAGGAGATTTTTAAAGAGATGTTTAAAAACTGTGGGTGGGCAGATGCTGCTTGTGATCTGGTGAAGGTCCTGGAGAGGAGAGGATACATTTTAGTCATCTTCCCACAATTTTTAGATTTCCAATTTTTGAAAACCCCTTTAAATGAGGATTATTGGCCTGTAAAATAAGGCGGAGACCAATCAGACCCAGCCCAGCTTTACTCCTACGTAACGACCAGACGTGAATATCTTATTATTGACATTTTAATTATATTAAAATAACAGCAATCACAAGGAAACGCAATAAAAGTGGCCGTTCTTATCTTCGAAAACCGTATAAAAACTCCCCCTTTCAGTTACATTTTTCACAAGTTTCCACAGTTTACATCTACACATTATCTCGGCTAAAATAAGCCACATTCATATTGAGATCAAATTCCAGAATTATCAGGAATACAAGGAAAACAACAAAAAGTTAAAAGTGTAGGAAAGTGTTAAGAACACAAACAAACAAGACAAGAATCCACAGGCAAAACATGAAAAAATACAAAACACAAAAAATAAAAATGTTGATTTTGCTTAAAGTATCTAGTCTCATAATTGTTTTTTCTCCAGTCACGCCTAAAGTAAAAATGAGATAAATACTAGAGATAAAAATTCTATAAAATTTCTACACAGTGGCCAACCATCCAATGTGTATGGAGGTGATCCAATAGAAGATCAGATGAAAGTAGGATGGGGCATGATACCATATAACATGCCTGATCCTTCCGTTCTCAGTGTCTAGTAAAATCTGACTACAGAGGACACATGCATGCTCAGACAATCTAAGTGTGCTAATGTATGGGTGAAGGAACCATTGAAGTGTATATCCACCATTAGGTTACAAGTTCGACAGAAGAAGCTAGCAGACTGTGTCAAAAGAACATGACCTAAAAAACTGAAAAAACAAAACCATAAAATATCAACATTTCTGTAATGATCTGAGTTTTAGTCTTTCGGACAGTGGCAAAGGACTGTCCACAGATATTATAGAGTCGTCGTCATCATCATCACTCAACTTAACCGGAGACTTGGGAGGCAAGACCTTGGCTTCAGGACTTAAAAATACATTGTTTAATACATCATCCATACTGGGAATACTAAAAGTAACTGGTTTTGTGTCAGTTGTTGGCCTGACAGGAGCTATTTTGTCTACCAGCGCCTCTGATTTTGTGTGCTTCTTCTTGAACACATGTTTAGACCTACCACCAGTTTTGTGTTCGTCCTCATCATCACTGGAGGATGCCACCTTATGGCAGACAGTTTTCTTTTGGGTTACTTTTGTCGAAGTCTCAGATGTCATTTTAGTGGAAATGCTTCCATCAGACATTGGTCTGGAAGGGGCGAGGGTATACTTCTTCACAAAAGTGTACGATTTGGTGGTGGGACGTTCAGGAGCACAGTTGCTTGGGGCAGGCTTCTGGATTGTTTTGGTTTGATTTTCACTTTTTTGTGAGCTTTGTTCCTGTTTTTGGATGTTTTCCTTAGAGTGTACATTATGGGTAAAAGTGGCCCTTGTGGCATCCTTCATATTGAGACCTCTTGCTATAGGCTTCAAGGGTAAGTGTTTCTCAAAGACATTTGGCGGTTCTGAGGAGACATACTGGCCGGCATTCTTTATAAGCAACCTCTCTCTTAATGGAAGCTTATGAAGAGGTGTAATACATGAAGAAGGTGTCTCAGATATAGCTTCCTTTCTTGGTTCCACATTGTCTAGGGTTGAGTTCTTGACATTGCAAGAGGCCTTTATGGGTTCTTCAGAGCTACGACACTCGGCTTGAGGTGACATGATAAATGAAGTGGCTTCCCAATCAATGCTACTTAGATGTAGCTCTGCAATCATGGAGGAAACGTTAGGAGAAGCCACAGAAGATGCTGGAGAAGAACACTGTCCATCAAGTCTGTCTAGGTTATCCTCAATACATAGGGATGTTAAGGAAATATCTAAGTCTTCTGACATCAAGGTCGCTTTGGGAGGCGAAGGACTTGGGGTAGTCGGTGCGTCTTTCAACTTATCCTTTACTTCAAGACAAGTGGTGGGTTCAGGTTCTTCACTTCTTCCTAGGGTCTGTGGTGACACATCCGTCTCCACAGTTGGGGTTAAACACATTTCAGAGAGGAGTGAAGCAACATCGTCCACATTTGGAGACGCCTTGGGTTTCGGTTTACTTTTCTTGCCTACAAAACAACAAACTTCATAAACTCCTTACACCCAATAAGTGAAGACCAAACAGATTGTCCATTACCTTTGGTTAATTGGAAATCTTGATGGTGTAAGCAAGTACTGACTATGAAACCCGCTCGGAGAGGATTGTATGGGAGTATATGTCATAGGAAACTAAACCGAAGTAGGAAATGTACCGAGACAGAGAAGGTTAATATCAGCACATTACTGTTAGTTGGGAATCTTATTGGACAGAGGTCTATGGAATGTGAGAGAGCAGTAATGGGAGAGAAGTAATAGACCTGTAATGTGAGCGGTTCTGACTTGTCGAGTGACCAATATTTTATAGCAACGACCCGTCACAGCTCAGCAATTTTCCGCTAACTGCAGTTATATTTCATCAGGCCGCGTATAATAATACAAACAAGAACAATACCGCATGCAGGGGAAAGTGCTGAAACGGCATTGTAGCAGCTGGAGGTAGGAATACATTCTGAGGAAATGGCTTATTCTGTATGTAACCATCTTTGTATGGTTCTCTGTAATATAGCAATTATAGAATTTATTTTCTTTGGGAATTTTCTGGAAATGGAAGGTTATAGATAATCTGATCAATAAAAAACTCCAGGTACCAAGGGCTTATTTTAGTAGCTACTTCAGGTGCTATTCTGTCACATGTCCAAGCCGCTGATCTATGATTGGTCAACACTAATTGTGTCATCAGAAGAAGCAGCAGCAGCTTCTTTGTAACTGTGGAAGAGCAACTACAATTAGAGTCAAACCAGTACTATGCAGTGGTAAAAAAAAAAATTTCTTCATTTTTAAAGGGAACCTGCCAGAATAAAAATTTTTTAACTAACGACAGTATTAAAAAGGCTACGGGAACCTAATTCCCAAACTGCTTTCATTATGAACATTACTGGTTCCACTCACTTTTAAAAGTTGTATACCTATACCTGGCTCCCTGCCAGCAAACTGCATAGAGTCATAGGTACATCCTAGCCCTGTGCTGTCATCATCATTATCTGCTCTTTGCTCTACTAGATTTTCCTCTTCATTTCCCCTTCCCTCATGCAGTCATTTAGCTCCGTGCTCCAAGAGCAAATTTTTGTCAGCTCATGTCTACAGGGAGGGAGGCAAGAGGAAGATCTAGTAGAGCAGAGAAGATAATAATGACTAAATAATGACTCCGTGACTCGATCCAGCTGGCAGGGAGCCAGTTTTACTTTTAAAAGTTGATAAAAGTAAGCGGAAGCAGTTATGGTAATTATAAAAGCAGATTTGGAATTCGTATTAAAAGGCTACAGGAGCCTGTCATTAGCTGGAAATATGAAATCCTTATAACAAGTTCCCTTTAAAGGGGTTATAACAAGTTTAAAACAGGACTTACGAGGAATCACAAGAACAGAACTCCCAGTAGAACAGGGGTCCCATTCTTACTAATGGGTGGTGCAGTGGGTCGAGCATGCGTCCTGCAGTTCCATTCAATAGTATGGTAGCCTAAGGGGTCTTCAATTTCTGACACTCCCATAGTATTGAATAAAACCCCAGGACAGAACCATCTCCATCAGTGAAGGAAATCCACCACCAGGATGAAGGATTGTAAACCATGCACACTGACATAATGGTGCTCGATCTTTTTGGCAGGATCTGCTCTTCTTTATCTTCTTATGCCTTAGATTTTACAAAAGTCTTGTAAAGTTATGCAAATGAGCCTGAGGGGCTCTGGGCTCCATAGGGGTTACACAGCTACATTAGCATTATTTTTAAATCCTTTTTTTCTTAAAAACAAGGGCATAGGAAGCTTAAAGAAGAGCAGGGGCACATACCAGTATGTCAGTGTGCTTGGTCTACAATACTTCATCCTGGTGGTGAATTTCCTTTACCGATGGTAATGGATGTGGTTATGTGGTTTTATGTAAAGCAGACTATGCATAAATTTCTTTATCATGCACCAGAAATTGAGCTTCAGATTATACAAAATGAAGAGACTTGAGTGATACTTACATTTCTGCTTCAGCATCTCCGCTTCTAGTTTGTCTTTTTGGAAGACTTCTACGACATCCGGATAAGCCCCTGAGAAGAGAGCTTCTTCTTCAATGGTCAACAGTGGTCCATCAGGTGGGTGATCATCGGGAAAAACATAGCCCGCTGCACCAAAGAGAGGAAAGTGGGAAGAATAATAACCAGATGAAGGGTCATGCTCATCTGCATGGTGGCAGCAGGTTCTGACAAATACTACAGCAGAGGGGAGGGGCTGTGGAACAGCAGAATGCAGAGATCTAAGAGCACAGCAGTGTAAGGACACTTCCACAACACCATATAAGTCTGGAATATAAATCCTTATTTCACAGTCCTGCTGCTACCAGCAGCACACAGAGATGTGATGACAAAGATCTCTAGGACCAATACAAAATACTGTCTGCAGCTTTGTATAGTCAGAACTGCTGATAGATTCCCTTTAAAGGAAAATCTGTCATTAGGAAACTACATACACAAAGTAGATTTGATGTTAGATTCCTACTTGCACCTTTATCCCTAAACTGTATTTGTCATCTCATGGCAAAGTCCTATAAAACTTTATTTTTAAAGGCTACAGGGGTGTGCACTAGCCTTGCCGAGATCCCGGAGCAAATGCTGCTCCACACCCCAGTAGCCTTTGCTGTCCTGCCTACCTCTGCATCCTCATCGCACTACTCATCCCCCGCAGCTTGTGCATAGGCGTAAGGGGATTGAGTAGACGGAAGAGCAAAGGCTCCCGACGCTCATCAAGGCTACTCCACGCCCTAGTAAAGGTAATTAAGATAATGTTTTATAGGCTTGTAAAACAAGGACATGACAAATATATTTTAAGGATGAGAGAGTAAGTATATATTTGTTATCCTTGGCATTCTTTCTTTTAAAATCAACTTTTGTGATTATGCTAATGAGTTTGAAGGGCTCTAGGAGGAGTTTCCTAAACCTCTTAGTGCTGCAGCTTCACAGGCTGTTACACTGAACAAAGCAGGTATCCTCTCCCCCTGGTAGATTACACAGGTAGAAAGCAGAGGGAGAGTGGAACTTGCTCTGCACAGTGTAATAGCCTGTGAAGCTACTGTACTCAGGGGCTCAGTACCCAGTGCCTTTCAGGCTCATTAGAATAATTATAAAAGTTGATTCTAGAAGGAAGCCATGGATAATAAACATAATAAGATTACCACAGTCACGGTGCCTGGTTTATCATGATGGATTTCTATTTGTTTAGTATATCAATTACAACCACATTAATTAGGAGGGGTGCCATACTATTGGTCATGTAGTATGCAACATGCAAGACTGGCAATATATTGAGAGAAAAATTATAAATATTAAAATAAAAATTACAAACAAATAAGTTTTAGAAGTTCCAAAAGTAGCATCAAAGGGTTAAACACATTAGGAGAATAATGTGACGGCACCTTAGTGTTTAATCAGGCGGCACGAAGACCTGCAGGCAGACCTGGCCATTCACTGGAGTATCCTAATTTGTATCCCTATTCCATATAATCCCCTTATCTCCACTTAGCACTTTGCAGTCGGCGTCAATCGCGTGTGACAAATCTCTCACAAGCCATTAGTGGCGGTGACACTGGACGAGGGGAACGACAGACACCCTGAAGAAGAGCTACATACACATTACATGGCACATAGACACATCTACTCCGGGGATTCATCATGGAAATGAAAGGGAACCTATCAGCAGTATAACCATACACAGCTGCAGACTGCTATGTATGGTTCCTGAAGATCCGGTGTCATCATATCTTTGTGCGTGTAGTAGCAGCAGAACTGTGAAACATGCATTTATATTCTAGGATTACAGATTTGGGGGCTTGCCGTCACACTGCTGTGCTTGTACTCTATAGACAGTGTTAGGTATTGGCCCTTGAGATCTGTGTATCCAAACCTTAGCTTGTGTTGTCACTATATATAGGACTATGAAATTTATATGCTAGGATTATAGCTTTGGGTGCGTGTCCTCACACTGCTGTGCTCTTAGATCCCTGCACTAAACTGCTCCACATCTCCTCTGCCCTGTCTGAATGAATGTAGTAGTAGACCCTTGAGATATATGTAACCAAAACTTAGCTATAGTACTATGAAATTTATACTTATATTCCAGAATTACAGCTTTGGGGCGGTGTCCTCACACTGCTGTGCTCTTAGATCTCTGCACTAAACTGCTTCAAGACCCCTCAGCCCTGTCTGAATGAATGTAGTAGTAGACCCTTGAGATATATGTAACCATAACTTAGTTGTGTTGTTAGTAGCTGTAGGACTATAACATTTATATTCCAGAATTATAGCTTTGGGGGTGTTTCCTCACACTGCTGTGCACTTAGATCTCTGCAGTAAACCTCACCACATCCTCTCCCCTCTGTTTGAATGCATGTTGCAGTATTAAACAAGAAGCACGCTAGCGCTCTTACTCAGAGCAGATAGGAGATGCTATACATCAGTACAGGCAGCTAAGAGCACAGCAGTGTGAGGATACACGCCACTGCCTGCCCCTCTGCAAAAGTCTTGGATCAGCTAGATTTGTGGACATGTCATTGTTTCCTGCGTTTTTAGTACAAACCTGGCTTTAACCATTCGATTTCAAAGCACGGAATTCCGTTTCGGACGCGGTTCTTAACAATTCTGGAAGTAAAATAACGTTTTACATCAACACAATAGATTCATTGTCATAGAAACAGAGCACACAGGCTAAACATAGATCAGACAAGCAATAATACTGGATAAAAATGACTAAACCAAATCACAATCCTGCTTCATAGCTCACAGCTCGCAGGTATCCCCTGCTGGATCACTGGCTGTATACAGAGTATTCGAACAGAAAATATTATTTATAGTGTAGTTTTCAAGAGCTACTCATCACCTCTCTATGGGACAATTTTCTAAAAGCAGGGTGGGTCTGACCGCTGGGACATCAAACATTTACAAAATCTGAATGGAGCAACTATGCCTGTAACTTCCTGTATCTCTGGAGCCACAAGTCTGATGTGATGAGATTCTTACCTTTAATATGTCACCAGTACAATGTTTCTAAGTGCTATATAACTGAAAATAAGGGGGTGGGGCTTCTGAAATGACACTCCACCCGCAGCTTCTAAAAGTGACTCATCTCAGGCAAAATATGACTCATTTCTGCTCATTGTCACATGACTTTGGAGTCGATTTATTATAGGTATACGGGTGAGATTTCACATAGAATCTGTTACCGGATGGCCTGTAGCTGGGCGTCATGTATTCGGCCCGCGCTCCTCTCATGCATATCGTAGTACGTCACCAGGCCCAGGACCTTCTCACATGAATAGTGTTTGGGCCACTCCATCCACTCCAGCGCAAAATTCTAGAAAACACCAGTAAGGTCCGATTAAGGGGGAAGCAATGTCCAGCTGCTGGTCCAGTCACTTCAATGGGAACCATGAATGGGTCAGTCATAGGACATCTACATGGAGGACTGTACCTGGAAGCACAATAGACTGGGCCGCAGCCATTTCAGCACCTTCACCAGTTTATCCTTATTGACAAGAAACTCCTTTATAACCTTGAAGAGACAAGAAAGGAAGGTCATGGTCACAGCTAAAAAAAATTTGGGGGGAAAAATTAGGTCTACTCACCTCAGGATAAGGAAATCCCTCTAGTTTCTTGGCTTTCCTATAGAGACAGAGGTGAAAGGTCACTCAGGACCGACATAGTCCAAGGCAAATTTGAGATCATTGATCGACCCGATTTACATATCGATGAACCTGAAGAGCATAGAAGGAGCAGTAACCCGATGTCATGGTAGATCTAGAAGGCAGCGGTAACTTACGTACATCTTGAGGGTATATTCCAGGGAATTGTTCTTCTTCTCTTGCTCCGCCTTATGCCAGTCACATGGGCAGCTGTAGTCGTAGTCATGTGGCTCGCAGTATTTCTCACTTCCGCAGAGCACACAGCCCTTCTTCTCATGCTCTTTAGCAGACCCTTCGAGGGGAACCTCCACATTAGTCATGACCCACTCAATGGGTTCTAAATTTTACACAATGACATGATGGCCCCACTGTCGGGACCCCAGCTATACACGGTTATCTGCATGTACCTGGGTGGCTGCACACCGTACAGTGAACTTTCTTTTTGATGGCCTTCGAGGTCATTGCGGGATCATCAAACTGCTTCCTCCACTGATCAAACCTGGAAATGAGGACGGGGTTAACCTCCCATGTCTAAGCCTCCGATCCTAAAGGTCTATGAGGTTTAGAAAATCCCATGTATATGTAACATGTCAATGTTCCGCTTCATATTCAAATCCAATATATGCTAATGAGTCAGAAGGGCTCTGGGGGGCAGCACCAGAGCCCCTTCATACTGTTGCTTCAAAGGCTGTTCTACTTTCTCTCTCTTCAACCTTCCTGTGCCAGCTGTAATCTTATACAGCGGTTTGGGGGGGGGGGGGTACTGTTTTTGGAAGAAAGCAGCCATGTTATTAATCAGCTGAACAATCCCTTTAAAGTTCAAGTGGAAGTTCATAGTGAAGAAACATTTTCTTATATCAAAAGGTGCCATAAGAAGTGGTCCATGAGGTAGGACACGTGCAACTATCCGGGTGATGTCACATCCTCTTACATCACAAGTCATGGCGTGTGATCTGAAGAAGCCACTGGTTGGCTGAAAACAGGTCATGTGACCCCCTGCAGCAGCTAATTGGAAGTACCTGAGCAATGTCAGAGCAAGTAACACTTCCCGAGATGTCCCCATACCTCTGCAGAATACTCTCTCCATTAAGAGATCGGATGAACTTCATAGCCAGTTCTCTTCCGACACCAGGCAAACCCTTCGTAGATGCAAGAAAGCAAAAAACACAGTAAATTAATTATTTTTACTATGTTATTACGGACACACAGAAGATAAACATGACCTTTATTGACTAGTCTTGGTGTAGACACTGGTGGCAAATCCTTAGAAGAGATTCTGAGCTCAAAACCTCTGACATCCCCTGCAGCATCTGGGTCTGTATAGAGCTGGATTCCATTATTTGTATATTAATCTTGTACACGCAGTCCCCGGGTTACATACAAGATAGGGTCTGTAGGTTTGTTCTTAAGTTGAATTTGTATGTAAGTCGGAACTGTATATTTTATTATGGTAATGTCCAGCCAAATTTTTTTTTGGTCTCTGTGACAATTGGATTTTAAAAATGTTGGATTGTCAATAGAACCAGGATTAACACTAAAGCTTCATTACAGACACCTCTGATAACTGTTACAGCTGATCATTGTAGCCTAGGACTAAAGTACAGTAAATTACCAACATCCAGAGGTCCGTTTGTAACTAGGGGTCATATGTAAGTCAGGTGTTCTTAAGTAGGGGATCGCCTGTATATAAAAAACATTACGAGGTATTTCAGTTTTTTTTTTCTTTTTAGTTAATTAACTTTCCTGACACCTTAGCACCCCTACTTCTTCCCAAACTAATACACTGTATTAGTGAAAAGTTAGAAGGGGTTGCAGAGTATCAGACCCCTACCATTCTGATATTATCTGAAAGGAAAACATCCACAAAATCCCTCATGACAAACCAGGACACTTACTCATAGATCCAGGCACTGTGACTGTGGTATCTTCTTATATGTGTTATCCATGGCCTCCTCCCTTCTAATATCAACTTTTACAATGATGCCCACTAGCTTCTCTGTGATCTGGCTTTATGGGCTGCTACACTGTCTCACCCTCCTCCCCGCTGCCTCAGCACTGAGAATACAGCAGGAAGTGCTCACTGCATAAGTGCTAAGGAAGCAGGGGAAGGGTGAGGCAGTGTAACGGTCTGTAAATCCAGATCAGAGAGGAGCTAGGGTAGCCCCTTAAAGGGTTTTCCCACAAACAAAAGTTAGGCCCTATCCACACGGCACTCAGAAATTTCCGTCAGATCCATAGAGATTAATGGAGCATAACAGTCATGTCCGGCCGTCTGCTCCATTAGTCTGACGAGGCGACGAGGGGTTCGAAGGAGGTATGTAGGACCTCATCGGACCCCTTATTTTTGTGATCTGCGGGGGTCTCAGCACTGAGACCCCCAATGATCAGCAAGTTAGGCCCTATCCCGTGGTTAGGGCCCAACTTTTGTTTGTGGGAAACCCCTTTAAGCTCATTAGCATCAATTTAAAAGTCGATATTAGAAGAAAGGAAGCCATGGATAACAAATATAATAAGATCATACAGTCACGGTGCCTGGATCTATCAGTAAGTGTCCCTGTTTTATCATGATGAATCTGGATTTTCTTTAAGGATAGGGGATCAACATATGAATTTAGAAGTGTACTAAAACTGATGCTTTGTATTAAAGAGGTTGTAAGGGGTTTGGAGAAATGGGTCTGCTTTCTCCTGATACAGCTCCACCTCTGACCATGGTTAGTCCCGGTATTGCAGCTCAGCTGTATAGACATGAGTGCAATGCCAGGAACAAGAACACAGCCGTGATTTTCCAACCCCTTTAAGTGATTTAATGTTTGATTACAAGGCTGAAATTCCAATAAATATGTGTATAGGCTCAAGCGCTCATCTGCATCACACCCCTAGTATTATGTGTTATTACATCTATAGCACAGGGGAGAAGGCCAGTGCCGGGCTGACGCCTCGCCTCTGCAGTGATACAGGACGGGATATAAATATTACAGACTGAATGCAAATCAAACGCCTTTCAATTATCTATTTCACCGCACTATTTCTATTTCATATCAGACAGTTATGGAGGATGGGAATGAGATGCGAGTGACTGCAGCCTGTGCGCCGCATACAAATAACCCATAACAAATGCGCCATTGCTGCGGAAACATGCACCGAGATATTACCACGTGTGGTCCAGGAGATGCCCCAACATGTACAAGGAGGTTTATAGTGCTTTACCTCTTCTCATATCTCTGCGATTGTTAATCACCGGATTTTAGGCAAAAACACTAAGATTAGTAACCCCCTCATGTAAGGGATGACATGTCCTTCTAAGAATTCCCTCTTTAAGTGGAATCTCCCATTTAGCTATATAAAAAAAATATCCTCCAAAGTCATGTGTAAATGAGCAGAGAAGAGTAATTTTTTTTTAAATGAGTCAAGTTTAGAGGCTGCAGGGGAAGTGTCACCTCAGAAGCCCCCCCCCCCCATCTTCAGTGCTATAAAACCTAGAAATATGCTTCTCGTGTTATAATAAAGATTAGAATCTCGTCTTTCAGATAACATTAAGCTTGGGATACAGACAGAAGATACAAGATCCAGTTCAGGACTATTTCTTTAATGCATTACTTTGAAAAAAAAAAAAAAAAAAAAAAAAGAAGAAGAGATTCTTAACTTTAATATGGCACCAGCAGCAGGTCTCTAGGTGTTATAGAACATAAGATAGGGGGGTGTGAAGTGATCCTCCTCCTGCAGCATCTAAATTGGACTAATCTCAGGAAAAATATGACTCTTCTTTGCTTATAATGACATAATTATTATTTATATAGCGCCATCATATTCCGTAGCACTTTACATAACATGACCTGAAAAGATTTCACATAAAAGAGGGAATTCTAGAAAGGACATTTCAACCCCTACCAAAGGGGGGCTGATAGTTTAAACTTTTTAGAGGTTTGTTGGCCCTTTGGTTGTTCTGTGGGGGTTAAGCTGTGTGGAGGTGCGGTCTACAAATTGTGGTATTTTTGGACAATATATTCGTTTGGGGCAGAAAATTAAACATCCACAATGGATTAAATAGCACGATGGCTCAGTGGTTAGCATTACAGCCTTGTAGCGCTGGGTACTTGGGTTCAAGTCCCAGGGTCAACATCTGCAAAGAGTTGGTATGTTCTCTCTGTGTTTGCGTGGGTTTCCTCTGGGTCCTCTGGTTTCCTCCCACACTCAAAAAAACATACTGGTAGGATGATTAGATTGTGAGCCCCATTGGGGACAGGGACTGATTTGGCAAATTCTGTGCAGCGCTGCTTAATCTGTGTGCTCTATATAAATAATTATTATTATTATAAATCGTGTAAAATCTGGTGACGGGTTCCCTTTAAGGGCTAATAATGGGTCCATCATTAGAATAGGTCTTTATTTGGCGATTGCGAGGCTCCAAATGGTTCAGCTGAAATTAGCAAAGTGTATGGAGCTGGAAGTAGAGTGTACAATCTGTGGTATTAATGCAGTGATCTTCTTCCAGCTCAGCTGATCGTATCAACCTCCCACATTTATAATTAATGACAAGACTAATGATAGAAGCTGATAATTATCCCTCCTGTGCAATCCCTTTAAAATTAGCATTAAATAACAATTCCAGTGCATCTTGCACTTTGTGCTGCCCCTCTGTTATTCCTCCTGGAAATATGGGACTTTAAAAAGCCGTTCCTCCCGACCCTAACACAGTGTCAGCTCTGACTAAGCAGCGTCTCCACTTCAACGGATAATGGGGGAATAGTAAAAGTTGTCTAATCATTTCAGGAGGAATAACAGAGGGACAACACAATACAGAGAAAGATGATAAAGCAATGTTATCTAATGAAGAAAGTCAAGATTTAGTTACAGCACCTGTTATACAATACTGTGCAAAATATTTAGGCAGCGGGAACGTTTTTTGTAAAATGTGAATGCTTCCAAAAATGGAAATGGTTACAAATGTATTCTGCTGTAGGACAAAGTTTTTTTTTTTCGTGGAAGTTAAAACAAGGAGTCCTAGAAGAGGTATGAAGAGACAGAAGGATTGAAACAAATACAGGCGGTCCCCTACTTAAGAACACTCGACTTACAGACGACCCCTAGTTACAAACGGACCTCTGGATGTTGGTAATTTATTGTACTTTAGCCTTAGGCTACAATAATCAGCTATAACAGTTCTTATGACAACCCAACATTTTTAAAATCCAATTGTCACAGAGACCAAAAAAGTTCTGGCTGGGATTACAATGATAAAATATACAGTTCCGACTTACATACCAATTCAACTTAAGAACAAAACTACTAACCCTATCTTGTATGTAACCCGGGGACTGCGTGTACATCCACAGAAGATCTGTACTTAGTTCTCCATGATGTCTGGAACAACCTCCCTGCGGAATATCTTCAAAAACTCTGTGTAAGTTAACCAAGAGGAAATTACACATTAAATGATAACCCCCCTTTAAGTTATCAGGAGGTTTAAAAACATGGCAGCTTTGTTCTCCCAAAAACCAGCTCCCCATCTGGTTATGAATAGAGCCGAGCTGCAATACCGGCACCCACCATGGTTAGACGTGGAGCAGTTTTTCAGCCTCTGGACAAACCCTTTAATTCTCTTTGAACTTAGACACTGCTATAGTTCCTACCAGAATAGATAGAAGCCATGATGAATCCCATTATAAGTGAACAGGATGGCTCAGACCCCATTAGCATGGGTTGTGTAACAGATCTGGAGCTGCTTTTTGATTAAAAAAACAAACAAAACATAAACGCAGTAGTCGTAGTCAGGAAGGAGGGGGACGTGGCTTCTATTCTCTCTCAGATTGTAGATTGGGGAAAACAATACGGAGAGATTTTTAGATTACATCAAAGAGAAAGAAGCAATAGAGATAGCACTGCTTCTACATAAAAGCTATTGTGCTTAACTTTTAGTGAATTTTTGTATCATTTGCAATGTTCTTTCTTTACTTCTAGCTTCACTTATTAGTTCTCTCTCTTGTGCTGCAGCTTCTCCCTGGCCTCATTTGTTTTATTTTTTTTGTCCATCCAGCGTTCTCCTTTCTCTGCAGAACAGAGGAAATTTGTTGAGCTCGGCATTCATCCCTCCGCTGCAATCACCCGGCAGATTATGTTCGATTGTTAATCTTTTGGGTAGTGGAACCCTCCGTGTCGGTACTTGAATGCTCGGCAGCGCGGCGCGGGGCTGGCTGTGATAGCTCTGACAATGCCATCCACACAATACTCGCTTATGATCCGCGTCGCTATCAAAGATAATTTCCTCTTTACAGATGACAAAACTGGAGGCAGAGCACTACAATCATCCCTCATTCCAGGGTGGGGGGCGGGATTGTTTGCAGAGGGAAATGAGGCATTTTTTGGGAGATTCTGCAATAATGAGTGAAGTTTTTTTTTTTTAAATAATCCAGTCCCCGGGGACAGTAGACAGGAGTCTCCTGCTCATCTTCATATTTTAGATTTATTTATTCATTTTATTAGGTTTCCTCTTGATTATATGAAGCAGCCATTTATTAAAGGGGTTGTCTGGGAGTTAAAAAACATGACTGCTTTCTTCCAAAAAACAGCGCCACACCTGAATATGGTTGGTGCTGGTATTGCAGTTCATCTGTATAGAGATGAATTGACCATGGTCAGCGGTGAAACTGTTTTTGGATAAAAAAAAACATTTTTTTCCTTTTAAGTGGACCCAGCTTGTGCTTTTTATTTAAAGGGAACCTGTCACTACATTTTCACATAAACAACCAGTGTGGGGTTCCTATAGAGCCCCAATAACTGACTCCCTTCTTTTAGCTAAAAATTTTTGTGCTTACATCCACAGAAATCACCTTTTATCTTATATTACCTGGCATCAGAGGGGGGGGGGGGGGGGGGGTGTCCTGCTCATCCGGACCCTCCCATCTACTCCTCCCCATGCCTTATGCCTCCTTACTGGACATAGTTCATGTCATCTGACCAGGGTGACATAATCTAAGTTCCTTTAGCCTCTTAACAATAGCAAACTGTACCCCATGCATGTATCTGATCACATGAAGTCACAGCAGCCTCCATGGACTTCTACTCCTCTCCATCCTCCATGGAGACTGCTGTGATTTCATGTAATCACATACATGGTGTACAGTTTGCTATTCTTAGAAGGCTAAAGGACCTTCAATGATGTCACTGGTCACATATCATGAATGCAACACAAGGCACAGTGTAAAAATATTGACACAATATTTCCCGTATGTACATACAGCTTTATATGTCTGTAGTTGAATATTAGCAGACGGTCCCCAAGTACAAGGAGGCAGAGCAGTGATTTGAAGAGACACAGAGCTGTCAGTCAGAATAATGGGGTGTGGTTCACTGCCAGTCAGAGAGAGAAGAGTCACAGATACCAGACATGAGTCAGAAAAGCGAATGTGCATATCAGATAAATGTCTGTAATTAAGGTACAGTACTCACTGGCAGCTAATTTTAGGTGATATGGGGAGGACTTTTAACCCTTTATCAGCAGGCAGTGTTAGTCAGGGAGGTCAAAATCTGGAGATCTTCTTTAAGCTTAATTGGTTAATTACACATAATAGAATAGATTTGTCCAAGTAAGTGGGCCATTGCTGCATTTGGACGATCTATTTCTATATCTAGTTACATACAGCCTGGTTCCCGCTGCAACCCAGTACGATCACGGCAGGTAAGGAAAAAGACATCGGGAGCAGGGTAAACTTGTCTGGCCCCCATAATACAATTGCAGGGTGCCAAAGGGTTGCCATGGACGCCAGATAAAAAGGTCTGCGTCTTCCAAGTACAGTGGTCTATTAGGCCCAGTCCAGGACTGGATCTAGTAGGCAAATTGTCACTGACAGATACAATACATTGCAGAAATACAGATAAGAAGACAGGAGCTTCTGAAAGGGCACTCCCCCTGCAACGCCTAAACTTGAATCATCTCACATGAAAATGAGGCGAGAAGAGTCATATTTACCGGACTTTAGTTATTTTTTAAATAGGTAAACGGATGAGATTTCACATAAAGGAGAATATTCTAGAAAAGGACATTTCGTACCCTACCTGAGAGGACTAGTAGTTTAGTTGGGTAAAATCTGGTGACAGGCCCCCTTTAAGTATTTAAAGGAGTTGTTTTTTTTCCGTTTTCCCCCCTCCCAATGCCAATAAAGATCTGTAGTAAAGGAGTCAATCATCAGTAATGAACTGGAGGCAGCCATTACACTGGGATCCTCCGGCATTAGCAGATGGGCAGAGCTGCTGCGGGTCATTAACACTTGGGAGCGCTGCGCTATTTAGCACAGGTATGAGAGGCAGCTGTCCACAGACGCCGGTGTCACTCATCTGCATTATACGGCCACGAGACGTCCGCCTCGGCAAGGGCTTGTAAGGAGCCGATGCTTGGAAAGAAGTGTACTCAATTTGCATTCTATTTATTTGCAATTTTGTAATGGATTTCTATAAAATCCAAAACCACACCAAAACTGAATGAATGCAGGTCTTCATGATGCATTTTTCACTGCATAGTGAGAATGATGACTTAACCTGACTAGCTCGCACATACATGATAAACCAGGGACACTTACTCATAGATCCAGGCACTGTGACTGTGGTAATCGTCTTATATTTGTTATCTATGGCCTCCTTCTGTCTTAAATTAACTTTTTAAAATTATGTTAATTAGCCTGAAACTGGTACCCAGAGCTGCTCTGTTCTGTATCTTCACAGGCTGTTACACTGTCTCGCCCTCTGTCCGACTCCCCCCTTCTCTAATCTCACACAGTGAAAGGGGGAAGTGCTCCTGCACAGTGTAACAGCCTGGGAAGCTGCAGCACAGAAGCGCTCAGGAAACAGGCCAAGGAGCCCACCAGGCTAATGGAAGGAGGTCAAGGATAACAAATATAAGAACATTACCACAGTCACGGTGCCTGGATCTATGTCTGTGTCCCTGGTTTATCATGATGGATTTAATGGTCCTTTATCCTAGGGGCACACAAACTTTTCAATCTGCACTTCTATCAATGGTTAGGATAGTAAAAAAAAAAAAAAGTTGAAAACATAGCTGCTTCTTATAAAAACAGCATCACCCCCATGTGGTATCACAGTTCATCTTCATTTACTGCAATACCAAGACTAACCATGAGTGGCGCCATTCTTGGGAGAAAGCAGCCATGTTTTAGAACCTCCAGGCAACCAGACAGAATCCGTGTGTCATGTACCATCCCTTCAGGCACTGAGCCAGACGTTGATATCAGGCGATTCTTTAGGTTTTAGTCAAAGCTTAATCTTTGAAAACGCGTCCGTTTTTTGAAAACGCATGCGTTTTTGTCAGTTTTTCCGAATTTGCGCAATTAAAAACGGATGCGTTTTTTACCGCATGCGTTTTTTACGATCTGAAAACTAAAAAAGGCCCAAAAACGGCCTAAAAACGCCACGTGTGTCTTCACCCTAAGGGTATTTCAATGCTGGGTGCCCCTGTAATTGTCAAGGAGGACCTAAAAAACGCGCTAGGAGCTACTTACTAAAGTAAGCAGCTCCCAGCGCTACCACTTTATTAGCAGTGATAAACTGCAGCGCCATAACCTCAGACTTTAGTAAGCAGCTCCTAGTGGTTTTTTTTAGGGCGACAGGTCCTCTTTAAGTAATGTACAGAGTAATAGCTCAGCGGAGTAACAGGGAATGCTATGTATTACACAGGACCTAGTGACTACAAGGAGCGGCTGCTGTATTATTATATAAACCGTATGTACTTGAGTATAAGCTGAGGCACCTAACTTTATACTCGAGTCAATAAGTTTTCCAAAGTTTTTTGTGTTAAACCTAGAGTGAGGCCGAGGGGCTCTGGACTCTGAAAACAGCTATGAATCCTCGAGTCCCTCAGGTTCATATGCATAATTTTAAAAACCAGGGAATAAGAAGCTAAAAGAAGAGCAGATCTTGACAGAAGAGGCACACACTGTATGTATGTATGCTTGGTTTACAATCCTTCATCCTGGTGGTAGATGTCCTTTAAGGATCAAATGACCAGCAGAGCCCCCCATAACAATAAACTTTGTACTCCAGCGCTGACCCTGGCGTCCTCTTCTCCCTGCATCTGCGGGCAGGGGCATGACTATGAGCTCTGCTATGCACACACTATGATGTAATCAGCTAGTGACACATCACGCCAGGGTTGAGCTCTGGAGGCAAGTACCAACTTTTTTCGTATGTGAGGCTTTTTCAGCACAAAAATTGTACAGAAAAACTCATCTTCCATTCTATTAGTGGCTGAGTAATCTGCACTCACTTTTGGTACATAGTCACATCCCAGGAGGATCGCCAGACCGACCAACGACTCTCGGTTCAAGCCCAACCGGTGTTTAATAGCGGAGACCTCATAGCAGTCCACGTGTGGATCCTGGAACGACACAATGGCAATATACATTATAGATACGGGTCATATCATCAATTAACATAATATAGTCCAAAAGGGACGTATACAGACCGCATGTTTTTTGTAAAATGCATTAAATTACTGGAGCTATGTCCTCACACTGCTGTGCTCTGAGCTCTCTGATGCTCTCTCAGAGTCTGTGGTGCAGATACAATTCTGGATTATAATCCATTATAAACAACACACACAAACAGGGATCTCAAATACCTTATGCAGTTGGCAGCTTTGTATGGTCAAACCTGCTGACAGATTCCTTTTAAATTAGGATAATTATTAGAATAATAAATACTTTCACCAAGTTGATCATCTCAAAAATATGGCAAAAAGCTCTTGTATTGCTGCCCAAACATTTCTATTATTGGAAACGTAGCGCAACTTTCTAGGGACAATGACTGCAGTGACAGCGTGCCTAGCATGTGAGGAGCTTTAGGTTCCAAACCATACAACAGCGCCACCTACTGGAGCAGGGAGAGGATTGCACTCGATAACCTGTGTGACCATTTAATAATTCTTTATTTATAAAGCGCACACAGATTACGCAGCGCTGCACAGAACTTGTCACATCAGTCCCTGTCCCTGGCTCACAATCTAATCACCCTACCAGTATGTTTTGGAGTGTGGGAGGAAGCCGGAGGGCCCGGACGAAACGCATGCAAACACGGAGAGAACACACAAACTCTCTGCAGATGTTGACCTGGGTGGGACTTGAACTCATGACCCCAGCGCTGAAAGGCTGTAGTGCTAACCACCGAGCAACCGTGCTGCCCAAAGAGATGCCATCTGTAGAAATCTGCCCATGGTCTTGTGCATGGCTCGTTATACCACACGGCTCTGATTACTCTATGTGAGTATAACGGGTCCTGTGTGTCCATCATATGACCATATATAGATTTCTATTCACTAGAAGTAAACGTAGAAACTTTCTATAGAGGGACAGCAAGCAGAGATCTAGAAAACCATAAGAAATTGATACAGAAAATATATTGGCAAATTGTATAACTTTCCATTTCACAAACAATATCAATTATTTGCTGAAAGTGGACGACCCCTTTACTGAGAAAGTTAAAGGGGTATTCTCATCTGGGCATTCACATTCAGTTTCACTAATCTTCCATATATAAACATTTCTTCAATTGGATGTTATTAAAAAAAATGTTCCTGTGTGAAGATAATTTCCTGTAAACACAGCCATGTTGTCCCTTAGAAACGAGATGGCTTCCTCGGTTACGACCACGTCACACTCTGGCAGCGGTGGCCAGACATGCGCTATAGAGTCCTGCCGGACCACCAGGATTCAGCAATCATTACCACAGGACGGGTGTAGGACCTGCAGTAACTCCCGGACATTTCATATACAAAACCTTTTTGTTTATCTGTGCAATCTCTCAGGCAGAGGTGGCCGTATCCGGGGAAGCCATCTCGTTTCTAAGGGATAAAATGACTACATTTATGAGAAATTATCTTCACACAGGAACATTTTTTTTAATAACATCTAATTGAAGAAATGTTTACATATGGAAGATTTATCAAACTGAAATGTAAATGCCCAGACGAGAATACCCCTTTAAATTTCAAAGTCTCCTCCTCAAAATCCCATGATAAACACACGATTAGTAAAGCCAGCGAAAGCCTCAACCATCACGTGAATATGTAAAGTTGCAACTGATTCATGGCGCACGTTTAACCCACAGTATGCAAAATTTGCAAGGTAAATGTTCCAACCTCCTCTCAAGAGAACTCCTGCTCCTATTACAGCAAGTGACTGGCGCCATCTAGTGCACACATAGAGTACTGCAAGGAATATGGCAGGAAGATCCTATCACTGCACCGCTTTTGCCATTCAGAAAAGCTGGATAACAATCCCAATGCTGTAGGCGATCAGCTTATAACCCAACTGTCCAAGAAAGGGAGACAAATTCTAAAGCTTAGTATTCTTGTTCTATTACAGTGTGTGATCCTGAATAAGGACTGATCTCTGTGTGGCAGGAATGTCTAAATTACTAAAAAGATAGGGGCACCGCTCTTACCTTGACATTCATAGTGAAATTTCTGTACACGGTTTTGGCGCCATATAGAAAGACATCGCCGTCATTGGTGATACATCCATCCACATAGCCATTGGCATCTAGATAGGCGCACATGGCTTCCGCTTCTCCTGCGGCTTGTACCCATGGCACCCCCAAGCAATCCAACATGCGCAGGCACTGGGCAAAGAGAGAGAACATCATGTTTACTTAACTAAAAAAAGAAGGTATTATTTATAATCTAGGACTGTGGGTGTGTCCTCACACTGCTGTGCTCTTAGCTCTGTACACCGATTTGTTTTCCATTGCCCATCCCCTTTGCACTAGGTAAGAACTGTAGCAGGCATCAGAGTAGGGAGGAGGAGCTGAAAAGCACTTCACAGCAGAGAGATCAGAGCACAGCAGTGTGAGGACACCCCCTGGAGAATTGAATACTTACATCTTTTAGAACGGACTTGAAGTAGGAGCGGCCCGGTCTGGCCGGCGCTGCTTTCTTCGAGGCTCCGTACCTCATCACATTCCTCTTGTTCATGGTGTCCGCTTTAACCTTCGGAGCTTCGCCCTCAGTCACAAACACCAATTTCACTCCCATAAGATTCAGGGATGAGACGCGGAAGAAAAGATTCCTTGAAATAGTCAATAAGTGATAATAAAGTACAGGGATAGTCACAGAACATATCTAGGATCTCCACCGGGTCATTGAGGCTCATATGGTTCTGAATAAAACATCTGTTTCTCACAGATGATTTGTCTATTTTATGTACATTGACTTTCTGATGTGTATAAATGCAGGGTAAAGCATGGGGGACAGCGCTTATGTGTCACTACAAAACCTTTAAAGGGATTGTGCCAAGTTTTATTGCTATCTCCTATTCACAGGAGGGAATAACAATGTAATTGTGTAGGTCCAATGCTGGGACTACTAATTATCCATTATCCCCAATCCTGTGGGCAGGGGATAAAAATAAAAAACTTTGTACAACCCCTTTATAGCATTTTTCCAGGAGAGGGGGCAGAGCTGCAGTTCCCTGACATGGCCACTGTACAGTAAAGGCAATAATGCTGGGTTTCAGAACAGCACAGAAGGTGCACGGTCCATGTAACCAATCACAGCACAGCCCTTATTTTTAAAAAACATTGTTAGATATGAAAGCTGTGATGCGCAGAGGTCGCATTAACTTTTTCACGGCAGAGTAAAAATACTCCTCTTGGCATTTTGGAGGAGTATTTTTAGCCGACAAGGAGTACACACCATAGAAATGCATAGGTTATTGTCCCAACGTCCGTCCCCGTACGCTAGTGCTGCGTTTGTAAATGCAGTGCCAGCAGTATGTGTGACCGCACCCTTACGGATCACAGCTGAAACATGTATGTGATCGCACAAAGCTTGACTTGAGTTTATAAACACAAGTCAACTGGAATGTGTGTAAGCAGCCTAAATTGTATTACCTTTACCTTGTAACCATATAACTGATAGTGATGCAATAGTAAACATAGGCAAGCAGACTATCCTTGTCAGCTAATGGCTCTCACTTTTTCTACCTTTTTTTTTTTTGCCGAAATCCTTGTGGAGTAGAGGAGCATATGTTGCTGGAGTCCGTTCGGCACATTTACTAAGAACAGTGCAGTCTGTACCATGTGGAGTTGCCTGTGTAATGTGCAGAAGGCACACGTGGCGTTTTTATGCCGTTTTTAGTAGAGAGTTTTCAGATTGCAAAAAAAACGAATGCGTTGAAAACGCACTAACTAAAAACGGCTTAAAAGCGCCAAGTGTGTCTTCACCCACAGGGTACAGGATTTCTGACGCACTCTCTTCATGAATCTGGTGCCCCCTGCACTTCCTCAACGCAGTGCACCACTTTTTTTTCTGGTGCACTTGATGATAAATCTGGAGCCCTGTTCAGTGCAGAAATTTGTGTCATGTGAAGAGTAGTGCAACCACACAACACAGTAGTGTGCAACAATAATGTGGCGCAGACACTTCTTAAATACCTGCGCAAGCAGTTTGCACCTAATAGAATGTGCAAAGTCTGACAGAAAACTAGCGCATTGCCCTTCATAAATGTGCCTCAGTATATTTACACAAACGCACAGACATGTATCCAATATGCTTATACATATATTAAGTGACGTGTACAAAATCCATACACAAGATATTTTGACATGTGTTCTCCACATTGTACATGTCAGTCACATGTAAGGAGGATGGCAGAGATAAATAACATGCTAGATGAATGATAGGACACAGGGCTCTGGGGCTTACCAGATGCAGTTACTGACCATCTATTACAATGCATTGGCCTCTGTGCCCTGCAGTCCTGTCATCAGAGCTGGCAGTGCCCCCGGTGACGAGGAGGGCAGCTGAGGGTGCTTGGGGCAGCTGAGGGAGCTTTTGCAAAACTTGTTGCTCCTCTGCCATGATGATCGCTGATGCTGAGCTCAGTGTGTGAGGGAGAGGTAGAAGCAGGACGACGGAGGCGGCTCTGCACACTTGGCCTTTACCCCGACCTCCAGTAAATCACCTCCCGTGGCTGGAGGGACATGACGGCGGCAGCTTGTCCAGGGGAGGGGAGGAAGGAAGGCAGCTAGTGCTATACAGCAGCGGGGAGCAGGGTTTGCTTGGGCTGGAGGACAGTACAGGGCCAGGTGATAGGAGCAGGATGGGAGCTGGCAAATAGCTTTTTTTTTTTACCTGGTTCTGCAGTACTTTGGAGCAGAGGAGCGTGTGTAGCTAAAGTCTGTCAGCCGCACAAATTGATGAAACATGTGCAGACTCCAGTGTACTAGTAACATACACACAAGCACTCGGGCCTGTACGCAGTCAACCCCTGTGGCAGTGCCCGTTGACAGGGATGTCAGACTCAGGTTGTCAGCAATGTCCGGACCAGACATCGCACAGTAATCTTTGGACCCTGTGAGGATTCCCCCCGTCACCCTCCCCCTCATATCCCCGAGGTTTACACTTACTGGAAGGAAGTAGTGGGGATCCCACCCAGCACCCGCCGGCTCTCCCATGCAGAGCCTGACTAACCATCCGCGACACTGCTGCAGGGAGATACACAGACCCGACCAATCTACTGGCGGCACTTTACAACCAATAAAAAAGCCCCTTACATGCTGCTTAATACTGGCAGCGTAAAGGAGCTTTGCTATTGGTCTTCTGCTGAGCCGTGCCCGCGCGCTGTGATCACAGTAAAACTCCTCTACGATTGCAGCGCGCTACACTGCTTATCGAGCACTTTACAGAGGATAATTCCCAAGCGTACTTTTACGCATGGCAATTATTCTGGGGAGTAATGGCGCCTCATCATGCGTCTATGACGCTTGGTGAGGCGTTAATGCGACCTCTGGTGATGCGATTGGCTGCTTTGGGATACACTTTAGATTGCTATTAATATTCTTGCTAAAAGTCTTGTTTCAGGACAGACATTGTTAGTAAATTTAGATGTGTCGTACATGTAGTGTTCGCAGGGCGTTTTGTTAGGCTGCGTTCACACGTGGCGTTTATATTGCATTGTGACACACAATGCAATGTCTGTTTTGAGGAGATTTACCTAACTTTCTCAAAACAACCTTGGCATTGTGTGTCGATGTGAACGCAGCCTCAGACCCCAGTGATCCACAAGTTGGGTAGAGTTCACACCTCTGTTATCTCATCAGTTTCTGTGAGTCAATATCAGGTGTGATCACCTTATGACCTAAGGTCACGTTCACACTGAATTATGTTTGGAAAGGCAATTTAATCGCAACAGGGAGGAGCTTATACAAATCACAAATGCGTTTAGACCAAGACACTTATGATTGGGAAAGAGGAAATGTGGGGGTCACATTGTTTACAGGTGAAACATATTTGGTCACACAAAAGCAGTCACAGACAAAACTCAACGTGTAATGAAAAGTTAGACAATTTTAAATACTTTCAATAGAATTTTTGTCGCGTTTAGCAAACGCAATGGAAATGCAATGTTGCCTCAACATGCAACTGCCAGAGGAAACATTTTGAAATGCAACGCAAACGCCACGGTCTGGACACTTACCGGAGATGAGGTTTGGCTACAACTCCAACCATTTGCTTCACAGACTGCGCTTCACAAACCCATATACTGAGATCCACAGCGAGGGTCTTCCCACCGAGACTCTGTAAAGGGACGTGTTTCTTCACCGGCTCCAGGATCGGCCACAGCTCGTGAACCCCCATGATGCTCCGTCACATCCACACTGAGATCCCTGAACATGGAGAGTAATAAAATGTCAGACTAGGAGATATAAGATTTGTGGCTGGCTCGACCTGCAGCTCCATCAGTTAGCGAGAATGGGACCCCTGATCTGGAGATCATTGGGGTCTCAGCATTCATATCCCACCGATCAGATATGTTGCGACCATCTTGTGGATAAGGGATAGCAATCAGTCTTGGCAATCTTTAAAATGAATTGGAAATATAAATGAAGGATTTACTCCTCTGACTTTAATGCCGACTTTAACCCCTTACCGACAAGACGTATCTGTATGTCACTCGTCAACTGTGGGTGTTCAGAGAGGACTCACGGGCTGAGCCCTTTCCATACAAGGTGGGTGTTTGCTGCATATTGCAGCAAACACCCAACAGTAACAGCTACGATCAGTGCTAACAGCGATCACAGGTGTTAACCCTTTTAAAGCCGCCAGCGATGAATAGGTGCTACCCCCTTGGCTGAGCTCGTCACTCCCAGTGATGTCGCTGGGGGTGACGTTCTGTCGTCATGATAGCCTCGAGTCTTTAGAAGTAGTATGTGGTAGGATCGATCAGACAACCCAGGGTTATCGTACCCTAGAGGGTCTGAAAAATAGTAAACAAAAAAAAAAGAATACAAATCACCCACCTTTCCTGGAACGGATCTAAAAATATAAACATGTTAGGTATTCCCCGTGTCCTAAAATTATTCCTGGCGTTAAACCCCATAACGGAAAATAGCTCCCAATTGTCCGAAACACCACTTTTTCTCCATTTTGCAACATAACAAAAAAAACTAATAAAACATATTCAAAAGGTCGTACAAGCCCAAAAATGGTAGCAAAGAAAACGTCATCTCATGACACACCACACAACTCCGTACACCGAAGTATGAATAAGTTATTAGAGCAAAAAGATGTAAAAATGACATTTTTTTTTTTGTACAGAAGGCTATAATTTTTTTAAACAAATTAAAACCTGTATAAATTGAGTACCCATGTGGTTGTGCCAACCCAAACAGTAAAGGAGAAGTGTTATTTTGGGGTGTAAAAGTGAAATCCGTACAAACAAAGCACACTGAAAAATGACGCAAATGCATTTTTTTCACCAATTTAACTGCATTTGGAATGTTTTCCCCATTTCCCAGTACACACCATGGAATATTAAATACAGTCACTATGAAGTGCAGTTTGCTATACAAAAAACAAGCCACCACACAGCTCTTTAAAGCTCTCTCACACTCTAAATTAGTTTATTATTTGACTGCGCAAAGGTTGTATGATATCAGTATATGGAGCAGCAGCTTCCGTTGCCCCATAGATGAGGCACCCGCAGAACCCCTGTGACATTGAAGATCATCAGTGGATGAATCCCTTGCATTCAGATACTAATCTTGTATACAGGAAAGAGTTAGAGGCAAGAATCATTGCAGTGATCCCAAATATATTTGTAAAAGAAATGCAACCACTACTCACCCGCACTATGCCACGACCAAGCCCGAGCCCTACTGCAACACCTACACACATAATGTAATAATTAACAATGTCTGGAAAGGGCTTATGGATGGAGACCTCTCCATACCGGCAGTTGTATTGCAGAACTTCCACCAAAATCAATCATGATAAACCAAGCGGCACTTCATAGATCCAGGCACCGTGACTGCGCTAATCTTCTATACTTGTTATCCATGGCCTCCTTCAATTTTAAATTAACTTTTAAAATCATGCTTATGAGCCAGAAGGGCATTGAGGGTGTTACCAGAGCCCCTCCATGTTGTAGCTTCACAGGCTGTTACAATAGGCAGGCGCACTTCCCTTTACCCAAAGTGTGAGATTACAGCAGGTGGAGGTGGGGGGAGCTCTGCAGCACAGAGGGGCTTTAGTAACACCCCAGGAGCCCTTCAGACTCATTAGCATACTTTTAGAAGTTATTGGCCTCAGAATATGGTGATAGAACAATACAATTTTTCTTTGTAAAATAGATGAATACTTTTTTAAAATTGTATTAAAACCTATAGAAATGTGTCACCTAGATAATTGCACTGGTATAAATAAAGGGGAAGTGTAATTTGGAGCGCACAGTGAAAACCATAAATATGAAGCCCAGAAAAAAATGTTGCAAAAAAAAAAAAAAAAACAAATGCAAAGACGAAAAAGGCCATCAGGGCAACAAGGGGTTAAGGGCCATATACATTTACTTTATGATGTGATAAAGTTTTAACATGCATTTAATGTCTTTCTTATGTAAATGATATGCTAATCAGGCTCTTGAATATGAACCTCAGCGCTTGGCCACCCTCCACAGGCAGATCCTATATAACTCTCTGCTAGGTCCTGATCTCACCTGAGAATGACAGCCGCACAGTGTGAACGCTACACCTGTCCTCCAGCCGTCTCCGGCATTGTGATCACTGTGTTTACAGCGGAATTCCCGCCAGGCTAACTTGAAAAGTCCAGCGCCTATCACAAAGCAGCGCCACTTCCGGTTACAGTCACATGACAGGAATGACGTAACTGCCTCTCATTCCCGTGCTGGTATCTGTCTGTGTGTCAGTCGCCTGGGCGGTGTAGCTTCTCTATAGCAGAACATGGTACAAGAATCCTTATGTATATTAATAATATATGTGTATGTCAGATAGTAAACTCCTCCCTGATTATAAGCGCCTCTCATGTCTAAAATACTGATGCCCGGTACCCCAGAAGTCATTAGGACTTCAACAAAATGTCTCCTTGTTCTGCAGACATATACAGACTATAACATTAATCCCCTAGATATAGTACGTAGTGTAGTAGCGCGTAAGACGTATTTCCGGCTAAGCCGTGGAGGTTGGCACTCAGGCAAAGGTGGGCGTGGCCTGTTCTCCCGCTTCCTGCAGTCTGTGGCAAATTTGAAGTAGGTTGTGTGTAGCGGCAGCGCTCGTGAGATTGACAGCGCCGACAACTGGATGAGGCGGTTACCGGGAAAGCCGGTAGGAAAGGTAAAGACTCTCTCACAACCAATCACAGTGCAGCTTTCTTATCACCAGAGCTGGTTTAGAAATATAAGAGGTATTCTGATTCGTTGCTTTGTGTAACAGACTTTCTCATAGACGGAACTGACTCCTGGTGAATGATGTGGTGGGTTATGGCTGAGTCTGCGGGACCCCCCTCTCTTATTACTAGAATGTGGGTCTCCAGTCCTATGCTTTGGGGTGCTGTCTCTTCTCCAGGCATGCTGGGAGTTGTAGTTACTCAGCAGTGTTTACATTTGCGTTTAGAGCCCGTCCATCCAAAATGTCAGACAGAACCATTAACCCTGCAGATGCGGTGGGTTAATTAGACCGCGGTATATGAGAGTTTACTTTCACTTCATACAAAGCCAAAGTAACAAAATGACACCCACTCATGCGGAGATGAGGGAATGCAGATTATTAGTAATTGTGTAAGGTTGTCATGGGTCAGGCGCCCAAACACGACCATCTGGTCCGTTCATATCTAAATGACGCAGAGGGGAGGGCTAGTGCTATGTTCAGTGGAGAAATCTCACATAGAAGTACATTTCAGTGCTCCAAGTCCAGCTACAATTCTGGAATATGAATTCATTTTTGACAGTCCTGCTGTTACTAACATGATGCTCAAAGGTATGGTTACACAGATGGGTAGGGGGAAAGAGTGCTACTGCTCCTTCTGGGGAATCAGCTGCTTGTCTGTTACGAGGGAAATATGGTTTTGGCCGAGGCTTTGATGTCACTTCTATTTGGTGAAATTATCTTGCTGCTACTTTTACTTGGAGAAAACTGGAAAGGATCATGACCCCACTGCTCTGACTACTAATGGGGTGTGATAGGATTTTCTGCCTCTAATGCTATTACTCCTATAGGGGAGCTGATCCCTGCTTCCACTTCTACAGAGGGGTTGCGGGGCCTCTGCTATTACTAAGGGTTAGAGATGAGCAGGCCTGAAGTGTGGGTGTTCTGGGCACGTTCTTCCCGTCCTGTACAATTTAAGGTTAACTAGCCATAGCTACTAGCCCCCCCCCCCCCCACCCCAGGTAGTAATAACCATAAGTAATTGTTAGGGGTGTTCATTTTCTGGATTGGGTGTCCGGCAATATGTCCGGGTCAGGAGGATTGCGCCAGGACGCGGAAACCAACTTTTGGAGTCCGCGTATCTCTACTGGGGGCTCATGCACATGAACGTCTGCAATGCATGGAGCCGGGGACCTGAACTGGGAAAGAGGCGGAGAGGCGCCGCTGCCATATGGGATCATGTTTGGCAGTGCTCCCACATCCTGGATGCACCTCGGTGACTGTCTCCTTTGTTCTTTAATACTTGGAGTAGATAAATGCTTTGCCTTCCAAATTGTTATGCAAAGGTCATTGCTCTCTAATTGACGGATTTGGTTGATGCAAATGAGTTTTATTGTTTAAACCACCAACAGACCTGCACCTGGACAACTTCTGGTGGTCATCCAATAAGTGGTAACCTTCCTGGAATAATCTTTATACGGAATATGATGGCGGTCTATACAGATTGTTAAGAAGGAGTGGCCTCCTCGGACCATAGGACATCATTTTCATTTTTCACGGGGGTCTTCGCTTCCAGTGTTAGAACAGAAAAACTTGACATTCCTCATAGTAGCAAAATGTTATTATTCTTTACTTTAAGTGGAATTTAGAAATGTTGGGTTGTCATAAGAATCAATATTAACACTAAAGCTTCATTACAGACACCTGTGATAACTGCTATAGCTGATTATTGTAGCCTAGGACTAAAGTACGGTAATTACCAACATCCAGAGGTCCGTTTGTAACTAGGGGTCGTCTGTAAGTTGGGTATTCTTAAGTAGGGGACCGCCTGTATAGTGGTCCAAAGTAGTGCATTTAGTGCAACGTTTTGGTCCCAGTGGACCTTCATCGGGGGCTAAACAAAGCACAAATGACATGAGCAGTGCAGGTAAATTGTACATAAGGTGCGATCAGTTGTAGAATCTTCGGATGTAGGTAAAAGGGACATCATTTGCGACCTGTAAGAACAGTGTAGGTGTGACATACCAAGTGAGTAAGTAAATGCAAAAGGATGATGAAGAGCTGTATGGGGGAAATTTGGACAACGATACTTTGAATAAAGAAGAATACAATTTGGCAACTATCCTGTTATGCTCCAAAATCGGGTTGGTATCCTGCTTGTGCACCGGAGTGTAGTGATGTGTAGCCCCTCCAGAGAGAACAGACATTGGTTGAAGTTGGTCCCCGACCCCATTCGAGGCAGATTTTTTTTTTTTCTTTTTTACCAAACTGGGCACCAGGGGTTTTCCATATTCCTTAAAAAAAAATCGACTTTAGGTAGGTTTCCGTTAAAGGACATCTACCATCAGATTACCTGATGGGTAGATGACTACCAGGTACTACCCTGTCTCATCACTGTGTGTCCTAAACCTCATTTCTTACATTTTTGCATGGCTGCATTTCTGTAAAAAATAAGTTTATGGAATATGCAAATTAGCCTGTGGTGCTCTACAGAGCACACAACGCTATGGTACGGGGTTAGGCCTTGGCCTGTTCGTGTATGCGTTTCTATGGAAACATATGCGATCGGTAACCAGAACCCAGTGTCTTGCATTAAAACAATGTACCCTAATTGATATGCAAAAAATATATATCTTTGAGGGTGCGTTCACACATGGCGTAACCGCATGCATTATACAACGCATCATGACAGCTAAGAGGAGATTTGCCCGATTACATTGCCATCGACATTGCGTTTAATGCATGTGTTACCGCCACGTGTGGACGCACTTTCATACACAAATAAAATTTGCATAATAATTTGGAGACTCTCTTCTCTTTTGCATCAGATTTGATATTTTGGGGAGAAGCGTTTTGTAGCTGGTTTCCTGCACTGACCCGACTTCTCATATGTATAGTAACATTTGGTTAACTTGGATCTTTTGCAGATTTTTAGAAAGATTTTGATTGCTTGATGAGCAATGGGTAAAAGAAAAGAAACAAGCCCCCTAACCACCTCCGGACCGGAGAAGAGGGCAAGAGCGGATGATGAGGAGCAAGTGGTGAAGAGTAAATCCAAGTCGGTGAGTAGAGACCACTGTGTTACTAATGGCGATCAGTAATACAAGCCCTGGGGAGAAGGACCCTCACTCCTAGTGTATCATATGGCCATGTTATTACTCTGTAATGTCTTATTTTCTCTGTCTATATCCCCCATGATCTGTAAAGCGCTGCAGTATATGATGGCGCTATATAAATAAAGGTTTATTTATGTATAATTCGATCTTATTGTAGAACACGGCTGAGGTCGGAATCATAGAAAGCATTTCCCTGAAGAACTTCATGTGCCATGCCATGCTCGGACCTTTCCAGTTTGGACCAAACGTCAACTTTGTTGTCGGGAACAATGGAAGTAAGTGACACGTTCACTTCCCTTCACCAATTAAAATGTGGTTTCTCCCAGAGATCCACGACCAGTCCATAAGTAGTTCATAGACCGTGGTTGTTTTTGTGTAGATAAAGTACCGTCTTTCTCCAGGAATAAGACCATGTGCCGTGGTTGGGGATATTAATGTTTGTTACTAGGGCTTATTTTCGGAGAAAATGCGTCATCATTTTAAAGGTTGCTTACTGTCAGTGAATGAAAACATTGTGTGTCAGCTTCTGTGCTGATACAAGCCCATGGCCTGGTGGAGGAGGGGTGAGCTCTACTTCCCTCTCCATAGTAAGCAGGATCCAGTCACTGTACGGTGAGACAGTATGTGCACACCGCACCGTGACTGAGTGCCATAGACCTCTGTGGGGGCCATGATCTGGCCACAAATTTTGGGTCTCAAATCATGGCCCCCATATTGGTTGTTTTCATGCCTCCTTAGGGTACATTCAGGCATATATCCGTCCGTAAACATGCCAGATATACACCCCCCCACGACGGCCTGTGTGAATGGGTCTTAACAGGTTTCTCCTGTATTCAGTTTTGACATTTTGTAATTATTTTTTTGAATAGTTTCCACTGAGCCACGGGCCTGCAGGACAGATCCGTCCCAAATCACGAGTCAGGAGAGGAGCATAGGGCCTAGGGTGCCTTGACAATCATCCTTTCCAACATCAACAGCCGTCTTCTCTTCTGTGTGGTGTTTGAAAGTGGCTTCAGATCAGGTAGATGTGATGATGTCATCACTTCACATTTGCCTGGTTCAGAGCGCGTATGGACGCCGCACAGAGAAGAGAAGGCTTCTCGTGCTTCTCCCTCAGCGAAACCTACATTGGGGGAGGGGGGCATGGTGCTGCATGGGCACTGTGACTACTGGTGCCATGCGCAGGCACTTTGACTGTTGTAGAGGCACATACTGGCCACGCCGGTGTCGCTGGTTCCACTTTGTGGTTGCCCACTAATGGCTGATTAGAATTGTAACACTGTATACATGTAACTACTACACAGCTCTAGTAGATACATTTATACTGTAATAAAATGACATTCAGCCCTTTTAAGGCAACAAGAAGGCTGATGTTGGCTTAAAATGAGTATGACGCCTCTGTACTTGGCAATGAGACCCTGCAATTAATAGACAATACACGGCAATACGCTTACTACTCAACAGACCCGGGGCAAGTGCTGGGCTTCTAGGAGTAGTTGCAATATATTGACTCCCTGTCCTAGTGGGATGAGGTTACAATGGAAGTCTTCTCCTCTTCCTAATATGTACTATATCTTGATATCCACTGATTCCTTGCACAATCTTCTCACAAGACCTTTTTTCTTTTCTTTATAGGCGGTAAGAGTGCGGTTCTGACGGCTCTTATCGTAGGACTGGGTGGAAAAGCCGCCATCACAAATAGAGGAACATCCATCAAGGGATTTGTGAAAGATGGACAGACGTAAGTGTCACTGGTCAATAGTTTTTCCTTAAGGGGGAATTAAAGGGGGAAAAAAAACCCCTTCTCTGGCTGCCATTTTCCATGCACTGGTCTTTGGTACTGATGACTCCGCCAATAGTACCTAGGGTCACAGGACACAATTCAGCCAATCAGTGGCCTCCTTTGACCGCGGGACATCACTTTTGTGGGCAGAATAGGTCCCTGCTTGGCAGGGTCCGGACACTTCCTTTATTTATTTTTTGCACTCCTGCATCGACCTTCGGTGGAAAACCCATTGAAAGATTTGCTACCATCTGCACTGTTATATCGACCCGTCACACACTAGGAGGGCCACATACATGTAGACAGAATACAAAACTCATATCTCTCTCACTATTGGTTCTTCACGAGACCATCTACCTTTATTCACTGTCCAGGCCTTGCTTTCAGGTCAGCGGATATCTCCATCAAGCTTCGGAACCGAGGACACGATGCATTTAAACCTGACGTCTATGGGGAGTCTATTGTCGTACAGCAGCGCCTGACGTCAGACGGGGGTCGCAGTTATAAGCTCAGAAGCTCCACTGGTAACTGCACATCGTGTACATGATGCACTCGCCTCGTACCACTCTCCATATTAAATAAATCTGACAAGCAGAACCAATTGTGCGTTTTGCACCATTTATAACGCTACAAGTGGAAAGAGGGAGATTAATAGAAAAAAAAACCTGCAGCTCGTGATCCAGACTCTGCATATATTCTGCAATATCGTGCAGGCGCTGTAAGCCGCACAGCTGTAAATCACCCACTGGTGACGCACCAGACTTTGTAGTTTTTATTTTTTTCGGCTTTGATATTTCTTCACCAATTTATCTTTTCTTTTTTAATCAGATTGATCTTAAGTTTTTAAACCTTTTTTAGACATAACAAACATAAAATGACCCCTTTCCTTTAAACAGAATTAATCTTTTCTTACCTTGTGTATTAAAGGCTCATTGGTTTCCACAAAGAAGGAAGAACTCACTGCAATCCTGGACCATTTCAATATACAGGTAAATTGATCGGTGATGATTGTGATCATATATTGTTTGGACTTGTCGTTTACAATATTTAAAAAGAACCCAGACCAAAATCTTTATACTGTGACGGGAATCAAAATTTCATGATGGAAACTGTATTGAAGGCAATCTTCGTACCATCGGCTTTACCATGCGTCCCTCTGGTGCGATGTGACCGGCAATCAGACCCCTCCGCATTGCATAATATGCTTCTGTATGGACAGGAGGTCAGTTTCTCTATTCATTCTTATGAGACTCGCATCCAGACTCAGATGGAAAGAATGGACCAGAAAGGGAGCGGATAATTCCCACAGAAAGTTAACGGCAACCTGTCACCAGGAATGTGATTTTTAGCTGGCGACAGGTTCCAGTAGCCTATGCTATGCTGATTTTCAAAATAACCCCTATCAAGCTTCCATAAAAGAGCACAAATATGCCTCAATCGATAAATAAATCAAAATCTTTATTATAATTCCATTCGACAGTATATTACAGCAAATACATCAATACTAAAAAACCCCATTAAAAAAGGACATCTAAAAACACAAATACGGACAGTGTGGGAAAACTGGAGGGGTAGACTATTACATGTATATACAACGCTGGTGTTGGCCTAACACTATCCAGGCCGATGTAACATTATATATGACAGGTACTGCTATTGCGACATGCCCAATTCAGAAAATTAATATTGTACAATGTATTAACACATATGCAAACATATGTCACAACCACAAAAGTATTAACCAGTGTCCAC
Source organism: Engystomops pustulosus (assembly GCF_040894005.1). Lineage (NCBI taxonomy): Eukaryota > Metazoa > Chordata > Amphibia > Anura > Leptodactylidae > Engystomops > Engystomops pustulosus. Next base: position 203,570,829 of record NC_092413.1, on the reverse strand, counting down.
CAGACGGCATGACAGCCCTACCAGTACACACTGTCCGACACTCCAATGCACTTTTTGCACCCTGCTTCGTCAGGGGGTGTGTGGTCCGTGTGTAACACTCAACCTTAAATGTAAAGTGGACAGGTGAACTACATACCGCAATTAGTGCTAAGTCGGCGCATGTACGGAGACCGCGGATGTCCCGTCTTCGGCGGTCAGCGCCACGGAATCCGCAACTTCAAGAAGGTATCGTGAGGTCCTAATTGACACCCGCCGGAAGCGGAAGGGACCACAGGTCTGCAGACATGCGCACAGCACCTTGCGGTGGCCATTTTTTAGAAGCCCACTCAATTGTACAGAGTGGCCATCTTTGTCAGGATTCTGAATCATTTCAGTTGTTTATAGAAGTTTAATTCGCATTACCTGGCTCCCTGCCAGCAGCATGTGGGGAGTTCAGGGGAAGGAAGTGGGGAGCAGCTGCAGCCTATGTGTGCCTGTGTCTTAGTCTCCTCTCCTCCACATGCAGGGGGATGGTGAGGGAGAATGCATGAGGCAATACAGGCTGAAGCTGCCCCTTCCCCCGGGACTCATCACACACTGCTGGCAGGGAACTTTGTTATGTATATCAAACTATTATAAACCACTTAAATTATTTAGAATGACGATAAAGGCATTTTAAAAATCGGCATAACTTGGGCTATTGGAACCTGTCACCATCTAAAAGTGAAATTGCTGGTGACTGGTTCGTGACCTAAACTTTGCTTACGAATAAATCCCAGACTTTTTTTTACAGGCCAGAGAATAACTTGCTTATAGATCTAGGCACCATGACTGTGGTAACCCTCATGTATTTGTTATCCTTCTAACATCAACTTTTAATATTAGGCTAATGAACCAGAAGGGCACCGAAGAGTGCTACCAGAGCCTCCTCCGTGCTGTAGATTCAAAGGTTCTTACACTGCACCCCACACGGTGGTGCTCTGCTAACACCCTGCAGAGCCTTAGCATGATTATAAAAGTTGATATTAGAAGGAAGGAGGTCATGGATAACAGATATAAGAAGATTACCACAGTCGCTGTGCTCGGATCTATGAGTAATGTCTCTGGTTTATCAGGATGGTAGATTTGGTTAAGTGTCAGATTACACATTATTATTATTGTTATTATTATTCAAACATTACTGTATGCATGCCCCCTCAGTCATAACCCCTCCTATATCAGCGGTTGTCTGGGCCTAAACATCAAACTTTAGGGTAAGTATAATATTCATGACACTGTTTTGGTCTTTTACTTACCCTTTTTGAGGGGTTGGCCACTTTGCCATACTTAAAGGTTTAAACTGTACCATTACTATGACAATCCACTGACTGGTCTACTTGTCACTTGTAGGTGGACAATCCAGTGTCTGTTCTAACACAAGAGATGAGCAAACATTTCCTCCAATCTAAGAATGAGACTGACAAGTACAAGGTGAGTTGTAGTAGTGGGTGCCGGCCACCGTGTTCATACATTGAATAGAAATCCGTAACTTCTTTCATGTACGGTCACATTTATAACATTTCATTTTTAGTTTTTTATGAAGGCAACACAATTGGACCAGATGAAGGAAGACTACTCGTATATCATGGAGACCAAGACCAGGACTCATGATCAGATCAATTGTGGAGCGGAGGTAAGAGGATATCCTATGTAAGGAATTCATCACCCATCGTAAGGTCTGATGATACATACGGACCAAGCACTTAGGTCCCCTCTCTGTTACTAAAACAGGAGCTGCTGAGTGAATGGAGAGTGATATCTACAGTTGCCAATATATTGTTGACACTGGATAAAAATTTACATTTAAAGGACACGGTCACTAGATTTTACCGCCTGCCAGCCCCACAACGAGGGTATGAAATGTCCTTTCTAGAATTTCCACTTTTTTTTTGTCACATTCCACCTTTTTACCAATTAAAACAAAAAATCTCTTCCAAAGTTATGTGAAACCAGGTAGGGAAGAGTTTTTGGACTTATAGGGTGCAGAGGGAGTGTCAATTTAGACACCTCTATCTTTGGTTCTGAAGCATCTAGAGACATGGTTCTGGTCTCATATTAAAGATAAGAATCTAATCTTTCAGATCGGATCAGGCTTGTAGCCCTGTGAGCTACAGATCAGGAGCTACAGACAGTTGGAGACCTAGACGAGAACTGGAATTTCCTTATCTGGAGCTCACATTTCCATCTAGGTCTGTAACTGTCTGTATTGCCGGTTCTGTAGATCACAGAACCACAAAGGTGAGATTCTTATAAGTAGCATGTGTCTAGGTAGGCGCATCTGAAGCGACTCTCCCTGCAGCTTGTAAACTTGACTTATCTCACACAAAATATGACTCTCCTTTGCTCGTTGTCAAATTACTTTGGAGGAGATTTTTTTTTTTTATAGGGAATTCTAAAAAAAAAGGGCATTTGGTATCCAGCCTGGTAGTTTAGTGGGGTAAAATCTGCGAAGAGGCTGGGTTTTAATATTTCTAAACTTTTCCGAAGCAATGCCGCTGCTTACAGGAGACTCCCCATGTACATAAGGGAGGGGACGCCTATTGTCAATCCATATTGAAAAACTCTCGAAATGTATAATTGAATTATTTGAGAATAGTTTTTACTAGTCAGACAATTGTTAGTTGCAAACCCAGGTCATCCCCCTTCAAACTGCAAATTCATAAGAAAACAAAACCTAGCAATGAAGATAAAAGGATGTTTTACATGTCCCCAGTCAAGGATTAATGTAGTAGTAGAAATGGTAAATAATCATTCCTTTTTTTTTTTTTTTTTTTAGGTTCCTAGTTGGATGCTATTGATTAACCACAAAATAAACACTTAGGAATCTGTATACAAAATAGTTTTAAAGTCCTCTTGGTTGGGATAGGTTTTGTTTTCGGACCAGTTTCTTACGGGAAGCATAGAGGGTCACATTCATTTCTATGGATAATACTATCCATTTGGAAGGCTGTACAGGCAGTCCCTGATTTAAGGACACCCCACTTACAGGATACTCCTGTTACAGATGGACCTCTGGCGAAGCTATCAAGATGCCAGTAATATAATTATAGGAATCTGTCAATTTAGTTTTTTTTTTTATCAATAACATATTCTTTTATAAATACAGTAATAGATTACCACTGTTTTGACTTCCATTGTTTAGTCGCCATGTTACATTTTTGGTTTTAATGGGGTTTTTTTTTTTCTTCCTTTCTTCCTTCTCTCCTCCTTTTCCCTTCCTTCCTTTCTGAGTATCCCCTTACTCCCCCCTCCCCCTCTATTCTTTCTCTTCTCCTTATTGATTCGTCATTAAAACGGTGTACAAATGCTTACAAATTGATAACAATAATATAATGTTTGTCATCCTTTTTGTTCTAAAAGACCAATGGTTTAAAAAAAAAAGATGCCAGTAATTTAACCCCTTAAGAACCAGGCCCTTTTTCGTTTTTGCGTCTTTATTTTTCACTCCCCACTTGAGGTTAAACGCAGTGAAAAACCGTTATTATATTTTGATCGGGCATTTTCGGACGTGTTGATACCTAATGTGATTTTTACTGTATATTTATATCAGTTCTAGGGAAATGGGGGGGTATTGAATTTTTATGTTTTTTTTTAATATAATTTTTTTACTTTTTTTCAGACTCCCTAGGGTACTTTAACCCTAGTTTGTCTGATTGATCCTACCATATACTACCATACTACAGTAAGGCAGTATATGGGGATTTTGCACAGCATCTATTACAATGTGCAGATAGCGTAGATCATGATAGCTTCTTATCTTTGTGTGATCTAAGGCTGTCATGACAACAGATCGCCGCTCCCTGATGATGTCTCGGGGAGCGACGATCGGAGCCAAGATGGCTGCGCCCACATGCCACCAGCAGCTTTGGCAGCGATCAAAGGGTTAACACAGATCGCGGGTGTTAGCGACGGGCGTTTGCTTCATTGTGAAGCAAACGCCCGGTGAGTATGAAGAGGGCTCAGCCCGTGAGCCCTCTTCATACTCCCTCATGCGCAACAAGACGTAAGGGTACGTCTTATTGCGCTCTGGGGTTGAGGACTTGTCAACAGATTTTAACCCCCCTGACTAACAATGCCTGCTGATAAAGGGTTACAAGTCCCTCCCCATATCACCTAAAATTAGCTGTCAGTGAGGCTGTACCTTAATTACAGACATTTTCATGTGGTCAGATACATGCATGGGGTACAGTTTGCTATCATTAAGAGGCTAAAGGACCTGAGATGATGTAACTCTGGTCACATGACTTAAACTGTGACCAGTAAGGAGGCATAAGGCATGTGGAGGATTAGATGGGAGGGGCTGGATGAGCAGGACACGCCCCCTCTGATGCCAGGGAATATAAGATAAAAGACGATTTCTGTGGATGTAAGCAAAACAATTTTTAGCTAAAAGTAGGGGGTTAGTCAGTTATTAGGGCTCTATAAGAACCTGTCATTAGCTGTATATGTGTAAACGTGTGTAAAGGTTCTCTTTAATATATTTTACTGTTGGGATACAATGGTCAACTACGAAGTGTCTGCAGGTCCTATCTTTTGCTGTATGATGCAGCGGCCTCGCTTCTTATGGAGAGGGGAGGGGTAAGAAGCACCAGCCCCCCACTCTCCCCCTACCTCCTTCACCTGGCCATATGCTACACCCAATTACAGCCCCAGTGAGCACAAGGCTGAGTGCAAGGGGCCTTATGTGGATGCCATATTAACCCTGAAATCTAACCAATGCGTTATTTTTCCTTGCAGAGACTTCACGAGTTGAAGCGCGAGTGCATGGAGAAGGAGGAGAAGTTTAAGAGTCTGGCCTCATTAGGGGAAATGAAGGAGAAGCTGGACGATCTCAAGAGGAAAATGGCCTGGGCTGTGGTGAGGCTGTCCCCTTATTACTGTGTCTTCCGACCGGACTGATCACCAGTATCATTAGACTGATCACACGTACTGGTTGAACCCCTTACCGACATGTGACGTAATAGTATGTCACATGCCGGGTACTGTAGTATGGCAGTATATGATAGGATCGTACAGACACCCTAGGGTTAAAGTACCCTAGGGAGTCTGAAAAAAAGTAAAAAATTAAAAAAAAGTTTAAAAAAAAATAATAAAAAAACCTAAAAATTTGAATCACCCCCCTTTCCCTAGAATTGATATAAATATAAATAAATAGTAAAAATCATAACCGCATTATGTATCGCTGTGACCGAAAATGCCCGATCTATCAAAATATGATAACGTTTTTTCACTGCGTTTAACCCCGTAAGGGAAAATCGCACCCAAAGTCGAAAATGGCACTTTTTTGCCATTTAAAAAAAAAATAAAAAATTCTATAAAAAGTGATCAGAAGGTCGTACAGTCCTAAAAATGATAACATTGTAAACGTCATCAAAATCCGCAAAAAACGGCACCACCCACCGCTCCGTCCACCAAAGTATAAAAAAGTTATTAGCGCCAGAAGATGTCAAAATCTCCCAAAAAAATTTTGTACAGGAGGTTTTTTTTTTTTTTTTTTAAATGTATGAAAACATTATAAAACCTATATAAATTTGTTATCCCCGTAATCGTACCGACCCAAAGGATAAAGTAGACATGTCATTTGGGGCGTACGGTGAAATCCGTAAAGAATACGGCACAAATGCGTGTTTTTTACCAATTTCACTGCATTTGGAATTTTTTTCCCAGTACACGGGATGGAATATTAAATACCACCATTTTTGTAGTGTAATTTGTTACGCAGAAATAAGCAATCACACAGCTCACAGATTTTTGAATGTGGGGAGTGAAAAATGAAAACACGAAAACGGGCCGCCCGGGGGGGAAGGGGTTAAAGGGATATGCCAATACCCCCAGCATTGCTTAGTAATCAATGTCATAATGTTTAGATCGCTACTGTCAGATGGGCGGAGCCTAGGTAACCTCTCAAGGCTACAACTCTCCATCTAGAAAAGTTACCCTAGTGTTATGGTTGATATCATTTTACCTAGAGGAGCCGTCCCTGGGCAGCAGATCTCTGTTCAAGTCATTGTAGAATCCTGAGAGATTCTTGTAAAGTTCTGTTGTTTCACATGTCATTTTTAGGTTAATGAAACTGAGAAACAGATCGTTCCTGTCCGGGACAAGATAGCTGCAGAGGAGGGGCGCACTGTGAAGTTTGAGCAGAAGATCAATGAATGGCAGGTAATTAATTAATGTTATTGGGGGGGGGAGGGGTAGTTCTAGCCTTGATGCACACGCACGTTTAGCGGCATTTATCATAGCAGCCGCTCTGTGCCCACGGCGTATGATAAAGGCCCGGCAAATATAGATAGAACTGTTGGACGGCTGTGCCGCTGGGCAAAAATATACCAGCGCCGATTTAGCATATTTTTATGTAAAATCCTACAAATCTTTACAAGGCTTTAGCAAGTGCACAGGCAAGGGGCAGGAACGACCCTGGCAGCCTGCTCCACCGGCAGCATTGCCCCTACCTGCACCCTCAACCTCCACATGATTCCCACAGACAAGTGTCTCTGGTTTCTCATGATGGATTTTGATGGTAGATTGTGTACATAAGGAATAATACCATCTCTTACCATTATATAAAATGTTTTAAATAGATATATATATCTCCTCCAATGTCATGGAAAATGAGCAGAGAAGAGTCAGTTTTGATGCTGCAGGGGGAGCACTTCAGGCGCTCTCAGCTACAGTTCTTCCGGTGTTATACTAAATATAAGAATATCATATTTCCATTAACACCAGGGCTCTGGTTCCGGAGATAAAGGCAGCTAATGAATGAGGCACTGGATATTTTTCTCCAGCTCACATTTCCAACTATGTCTTTAACTGCCTGTGTCTCTCAGAAACAAAAGTCTTATGTGATCTTAAAGATGAAATTCTTACCTTTAATATGACATCAACGTGTTACTGGTGACCACAGAACTGAAGATGAAGACAACTGAAGTAACTCCTCTTGGGTAAAATCTGACTCTTCTCATTTTCACATTTTATTTATTTTAATAGGTAAACGGGGGAGATTTCACATACTCTACATGAAGGGGCTATGAGTTTAATGGGGTGCAATCTGATGACTGTGTCCCTTTAAATGTGTTTTTCCAGTTATCCTTTGGTGGCAGGGATAGGGGATTCTGTTATAGGGGGGAAAAAAAACAATACTACTCTTCCTCTGGCTCCGTTGTCCCTCCAGGATCCATAGTAATCATGTTACCACTGCCCCTTCTGGTCCTGCCAGGGAAGAGAAGAGCTCAATCAGCTCTGGTCTCACGTGCTGTCTCATTAAATGATTTTTCTATTTTTTTTTTTTTTTTTTTCCATTCCATTTTTAAGGACAAAGTAAAAATTGCTCAAGAGAATTTTCGGGGCCTACAGGAGAAACTGGAGGAGATCAGCAGAGAGGCACAACAACTTAAGCCCCAGGGTATTGCATTGAAAGATGGAATGAATCATAGAAAGCGGGATTATCACGAATCTGAGGTATGCTGTACCGATACTTGCAGGGTTATAGGTCAGCCCAGAGAGCATTCAAATACTAAAAGGGGTTGTACCATGAACCACATAGTATAAGCAGAGATGAATGAAGCTGCAGTAGTGTGACTGCGACTCCTAATAATCACATTCCTATCCCCTATCCTGCAGTAGGATACAGCGTTTATTATGGTTGGCTATAAGGATTCTTAAATCCCCTTTAATCTCTCAATCCATTATGACGAATATGTACATCAATATGCTGTTAAAGGTAGCCTGGCACCAGGGACCCATTTTTTTTTTTTTTTTTTTTACTAAAGACATGTTGCAGCACAGTAAAGTAAAAAAAAAAAAAAACAGCAGCACTGTCCTTTCTATAGGCAGGAATCAATGGGTGCTATCCTGCACTCTCAAAAAGAGTCCATGAATATCCAGAGAAAAAATGGCAGCGCTCCAATACAGTGAAATCAGTGGCGTTTATTCCACCCTCTGCAACATTTCAGCTGTAATCCCAGCCTTGAATTTCTGCTTTCTCTAAGCATTTGCTTTACAATATAATTGTGTGTTATAACTTGCCTTGCACCCTGACGGAATCCTCTGTGTAGTCCCAGGGGTTGGGCTTTGCTTTGGATGCATTTCAAAAACCATGTTATTTGTCTGTGCTGCAGACTCCTCAGCTCTCAGCCCCCACCTTTGTGCTCCTGTACAGCTCCTCCCTCCTGATCCATCACAGAGCTTACAGAGTGGTGATCTGACATAAGTGGGAGAGGGAAGAGCTGTACAGGAGCACAAAGGTGGGGGCTGAGAGCTGAGCAGTCTGCAGCACAGACTAGTCTCATGTTGTTTTTTGAAATGCATCCAAAGCCCAACCGCTGGGACTACACAGAGGATTCTGTCAGGGTGCAAGGTAAGTCACAAACACACAATTCCATTGTAATGCAAATGCTCAGAGAAGGCAGAAAGGCATCTGTGCACTGCAGCTGTAATGGGCTTCTACAATCTGTCTTTAGTGAAAATGAGGTCCTTAGTGACAGGTTCCCTTTAAGGATTTCTGTAGAGGATTCATTGTGTGAATATGGAAAAAAAACCTTTATTTTCTCGTTTTATCTTTAGGTTTTGTATAACCGCTACAGGATGGAACTAAAACGTTTGGAGAGGGATGCGGAGCAGCTGAACAGACGGATCCACGAGCTACAGAACAGGTGCATGGAGAACGATGGACTGACGTGTAGAGAAGGGTCTTTACTCCTTAAACTCCATTAACCTACCTGTGCCCATGTAAAGCCGAGGGGCTATTAAAGGCAGTTTCCAGGATAACAATATTGTAAAGCCATTCGTAGAACAGGCCCTATTTTTAGCAGCTTATAAATACAAAAGAAGTAGTAGACAGCACTGTGCTTGAATTAGTGGTTGAACTGAGTCGCTGCAGCATAGTTCCCCTTAAAATGAATGAGAGCTGATCTGCAGTAACCTGGTCTGACCACTACACAGTTAACAGCGCCGTCTGCTTTCACATTTTTCTATTTTTTGGGCACTATCAACAGGTATCCTCATAGCTGTCCCAGAGAAGTGCTGGAGCGTAGATTGGCCACATGATCCCTATCCGAATGTAGTGTATGCTCAGAGTTCATATGGTTGTTGCCCTTCCTGGGATGATGACCTCCTACCGGCCTCTGCAGAAAACAGAAATTAACAAAAAAAAAGTTTGCAATAGCTTTATATTCACCAGTCCTGTGTACTTCATGGATCCCTGAAGATGCTGTTACCTCCTAACCTATGTCCTGTTCTGTGTTAGTGCGGACAACGTATCCGAGGAAGAAAAGATCGCAAGACTAGAGGAGATAAATCGACTGAAAGCTAAAATTAAAGAACTTCACGACCAAGAAGTTACAACCTCGGAGCAGATCAACCAGTTTCAGCAAGCGGTTTATAGAGATAAGGAAGAGCGCAACAGAATTGTGTATGTCCTGTCTTTTACTGACACATTGTCTACGCACTGTATTTACTTACATTACATTGCACTCTGAAGGTTTTGCCCTAAAATGTAATGTTGTTCCCTATTGTTATGATTGGGGATAACCTAGTCATTGATGGAGATCTCTTAGGAACCCCACTGATCCCCGCTCCATTCCCTGTCTATGTGACTGCTATAGGTAGATGAACACAATGGGGCGCATTTACTAAGGTCCTTGCGCCAGTTTTCTGTGGGACTTTGCACGTTATTTTAGGTGCAAACTGCTTGCACAGGTATTTAACAAGTGTCTGCACCAGGTAGCTGCACTAGGCATCATGAGACACAAATTAGGGGGCGCTCCAGTGGTAAGCCGGACCGTGCGCAAGTTTTATCATGTAAAGACTGACGGAATTGTTTTGCAATCCCTATGTTAAAGGTGCACCCAAAAAAAGAAGTGTTGCACTCTGTCTGGGCAGTGCAGTGGGCGCCAGATTCATGAAGAACTTGAGCCAGAAATCCTTAATCTTGACCCCTCTGCACTATACACAGGCAGTGCAGTTTGCCCTGTTCTTAGTAAATGTGCCCCAATATCCTGCTATCTCTGCTTGCCTCATAGACATTAAAGGGATTTTCCCACAAAGCAAGTTAGTCTCTATCCACAGATGGTACACCCACTGATCACTAGAATGGGGGTCCGATGTACCCCCCCATCGCACCACTCGTAGAGCCACCGAGATGGCTGGAGCAGCCGTTCGTGCATGGCCAGGCTGGTGGGGAACAGATTTTTAAAATTGGGGTCTACTCATCACTAATCAGCAGGATACATGCTCCACCTGCTGCACAAGGCCTTGTGCTCCAATTGATGGGGATCCCAGCAGAATGACTCCCACTGACCTAAGTGGTTAGCCCCTATAAGAGTTAGATATTTTTCATGGTGGGCAAAAAATAACACATACTTGCCCTGCTCCGGCTCCCAGTTCCTACATTGCTTCTATTTTTGGGCCTGTTCCTGGCTGGAACTTCTGGGGAGTCCAAAGACCCGCTTCATCATTTTAACTCCATTGTCCACTGGACATCCACAGAAGGCCATTGGCTGAAGCAAGTCCCATGACTCCCCTCTCTCCATGCTAGAACTTCAGGTCCGAAAACCAAAAGTATTGGCATGACCTGGAAGCTGGAGTGGAGTTAGTAAGAAGCCTATATGAGATCTCTGTTATGTGTCATAAATGTCTTTACAAGACTTGCGAGTCTTTACTAGAGTCCTTGAAGCTGAGAATGCAAGGGGCATAAGATGAGAGATGATTTACACACTGGAATAATCTGAATAACAATATGGATTGGCCCTAATCATTGCATATGGCAAACCCACATTTTCACTTTAAGCCTCAAATTTACCTGCAGAAAATCATTAAAACAATATACGATAAACAGATATTCTTGCAGGGAGTGTCTCTTGCAGAAACTAGTAAGTCCCGCAGAGCCATCGATCTTCACAAGTGACAACTGTTATTGATTTGTTGTAACTTTTTGAACTTTGGCTTTAAAGGAAGCGTTCAGAGACTGAAAAACATGACTGCTTTCTTCCAGGAACCCCTTCGCCCTGAATATGCACAGAGGCTGCTATTGCAGCTGGTTTCCATTCATTTCTATACATCAGATTCGCAATACCAGCACAAACCATGGTCTGGCGGGTGGTGCTGTTTTTGGAAGAAAGCAGCCATGTTTTTCAACTTCCAGACAACCCCTTTTAGTATTGAGAGCGTGAAAAAAGTGGTTTAATGATTTGTCCAGAAATAGACAAAACGATGCCACTCTTGTCCACGGCATGTTTCCTATTATACTTCTGTCCCCTTAATTTGAATAATGATAAGCTACAGTATAAGACATGGTCCCGTGAAGGATTTATAATTGGTTTTTGAGTTGAGGTGTTCAGAATTTTTGGGGTATTTCTAAATACATGACTATATATACACCTTTGGTTATTTTCTTTAGGAACATGGAGCGAGATCAGAAGCAGAAAGTGGATAATCTCAGGCGACAGATCAAGGAGCTGCAGGACAGCAAGACGGACCGATTGAGAAGATTTGGCCAGCACATGCCGGCTCTGCTCGCCGAAATCGATGAGGCCTACAGGCAGAGGCGCTTCAGGAAGAAGCCCATCGGACCCTTAGGTTTGTAGCAGTTTAGGCTCGTGTCATCCGTGTTGTAGATGTGTGCGGGGTCATTACTATGTAAGAGAATCGCACGTGTTTGTACTTAGGTGCCTGCATACGCTTGAAGGACCCCCAGCTGGCGCTGGCCGTGGAGAGCTGCCTGAAGTCTCTGCTCCAAGCCTTCTGCTGCGACAACCATCAGGATGAGCGGACGCTGCAGAGCATCATGATCAAAGTCTTCCCTCACGGTCACAGGCCGCAGATCATCGTCAACGAGTTCCGCAACGAAGTTTATGACGTATCACGAAGGTGAGAAGGAGGGCTTTCTGCCAAAATATCTAAGTTTACAATAGGTTCACGGGTGTCATATGTGGTGCAGAGAATGGAACAGGGTGCAGACAGCTCCGTTCTGTGTGTAGTGGCTGAGTCGAGTCACTGCAGTTTATCTCACTTATAAACAGATGGGATCTGTTCTGCAATACCCTGGTCTGACCACTACATGGAGAGCGGTGCTGTCTGCCTCCTTCTGCATTCTCTGTTTATCATCTGCTACAAACGACTAATCAATGGGGGACTTATTGTTAGGCTACATCATCAATATTACTTTTAAGACCTTTATTGTTTTTAATGAATCTTGTAGAATATTTAGGCAGTCTTCAGTATAAAGTAGTGGGTTTTACAGTTATCCAGTATAAGGGTATAGGGGACTGTATGTATAAAAAGGCAGAGGCTGTTGTAGCACATGTAGGAGCAGACTACATGGGGTTTATTTGTAGTCTGTTACCATTGGAGACACACTGCATTAGAACTTAAGACACCAAACCAAAATGGCTAAACAAGAGTACAGTATTTGTAGAAATTAGTCACTCTAGGACAGTGGTGGTGAACCTATGGCACGGGTGCCAGAGGTGGCACTCGGAGCCCTCTCTATGGGCACCTGTGCCATCACCCCAGCGCAGAGTTCGCCAGACCAGATTCAAGGCCTCTTGCAGTCTAAGGTAGCCCAAGACCCTTCAAGGAAGCTACAATGATCTACACCTTCTTTCTACCGTATTGGTGTCCTCAGGTGCCTATACAATTTAAACATGTGACAGAGCAGGGAGTAATAAGTTACTGCTTAAATTGACGCATCGGCACTTTGCGAAAAAATACGTGGGTTTTGGTTGTAGTTTGGGCACTCTGTGTCTAAAAGGTTTGCCATCACTGCTCTAGGACATGTAGGAATGTAAAAATGTGAGGTTGTCCTTCAGCTTTGGATAAGGCTATGAAGACATTGCAGCTGACGTCTTTTCTACACTTATTTCAGAGCGGTGGCTCACACGCATTATCCGAGCGTATTGACCGCTTTGGAGATTGATGAACCCGTCGTTGCCAACTGCTTGATTGATATGAGAGGGATTGAGACGGTGCTGCTCATCAAGGTATCCGAGTTCTGCATAACGTTGTGATTTATGTCAAGGAATCGCGCATTGTCATGTACAGCCTAGATCTCCTTTTACTTCACACAGTTAAAGGAGCAAAGCACTTTTAATGGGTAACTATTTTGTTTGTTAAAGGGGTTGTACAGTGATTTTTCACACTAAACAAAACACTACATATACAAGAGAAATAATAAATAGCGGTTAGGGGCAAGCGGTTTCCTTCAACAACGTTATGCCATGACTTTCCCAGAAAACAGCTGATCCGTGTCTCACATGAGAATGAAACCTCTAGGTTGGACATTACCTACCTGCCCTGAGAGTATTCTTGTGTCCTTCCCCTTGGGTCAGGTAGCTGAAACTCTCTAAAAAAAATCTACTTAACACAAGGTCATAGGGTGGATGGGATTGGTGCCATTGAATCCAGCCTGGTGCCAATCACATTTGGAGACCAAAGACGGCTCCGCTACTATACTTCTATCAGGAGTACTACTTATTCCACCACCCAAGGGTTCCTAGGACAGACTGAGACCCAGGTGTGTCCCATTCCCCAGATCTCAGAAATGTAACCGGTACATGAATAGGATGTACCTAAACTCCTTATGAATTTACCTGTTTGTTGGAAGAAAAACCCTGTGTGTATTGTACTATGATATAATATCATATTATGACGTGATACTGTATTCCCATATTATCCGCACTGCTCAGCCAGCTTTACGCCCTGCGTAGTGGCCGTGCAGCTCAGCTGCAGCCAAGCCTTCTGTTTGGGCGTACGGATGTTATAAAGAACCATCTGCACCTTGCAGTGTGTTTTGTCTGGCCTGAACGGTGCATATATTCCCACATATCTTGAGGGACAGCCATCAATAAGACATTTTTTGAACAATCTCATTAAGTACATTGTCTCCTATGTTCTATGTCATGTGAGTATAGCAGCGTCTCTTCCCATCAGAATAACAGTGAAGCTCGTGAAGTCATGCAGAAGAGAACCCCACCCAGGAACTGCCGAGAGGCCTTCACCGCCGATGGAGATCAGGTGTATAAAAACCGCTATTACTCCTCCGAGTTCAACCGAGCCAGATACCTGAGCCGTGATGTGGAAGGGGAAATCAGGTGGGTGTCGATGACTCCTTTCCTTACACCTTATACCATTCAGCTTGTTCAGTGTGCATGTGTTTTAAATGGAACCAGAAGCGTAAGATTTTGCCAGACACTTCTGATGATGGCGAATCATCTGGGGAACAAAGGATCTGCGGTGATGGTTGCTCCAGTCTCACTAAGGCTACTTGCACAGGGCTGGAGAAGAGGAGGGGTGAGCGCCACACTCCATAGTGTGGCATTGTGCCCGGCTATACTCTAACTTTCCCCCTGTGCACAGTACGGAATGATGCCACACATGTGTGGTCACCGCACCACCACCGGGCGCCTTAGCCCTCTATGAAGACATATATCGTTGATGGATATATGTCCCCGTATCGACAGTGTGAAAGGGGCCTAAGGCCTCATGCACACTAGCGTACGCTCACGCGGGCCGCAGCCTTAGCTTTTAAAGCTGTGTGGCCAGTGCGGTGGTAAAAATAAAGGAAATGCCCTGTATTTTTTCTGAAACTGCCTGGCTCATTCACGTAGTGACAGCGTGTGCTGAAGTGACCGCGTAGTCATGATGATGGATGACTGATGATGATGTAACACTAATACTTTATCCTGCAGTCACCTGGAGAGAGAAGTCAATGTCATTGTAGCTCAGTTTTCCGATATTCAGCAGCGACTTCGTTCTATAGACTGCGACATCAGGAACAATGATGGCTTACTCCGCCAACATCATGAAACAAAGAAGAGAATACAGGTAAATGGTGTAAACTATGGCAGTTCTGTGTGAAAACGGTGAGGTCCCATCTCCCTTTTCATCCTCCCTTATGCATCGGCCTAGATTCATGTCTAATTCTGTACATACCAGATGAGTAGTGATATATTAGGTGATTATACAATCCGTAGACCCAGGGTTAGATATTTTTTTTGCTTCACACATACTATATATGCCATCCATGGGTATTCTCCACTGCGTGCCTGATCTCCCTGCCTCCTGCTTGTAAAAGCTATCAAGAAGAAACCACGATCACAAGCAGGAGACAGGAGGGAGCATACATCACTGTATGATCTGTATCTATCACTGGCTGCCCATAGATAGCAGTCAGAGTAGAGCGAGTGTCTCCATCCTCTTATTACTTGAAGAGCCAGAGAAATCCTACGACTTGCTGCTGCTGCTGTGAACACTTTGAGTTTTTCTGACCACAAAAATATGCGGTGTGTGAACACACCTTAATATTCTTAAAGTTTGATTTGCTTTCTTTAGTTTCAGTTACTAGTAGTAATTTATGATTATCCTGTTTATCTTTTGCAGATACAGACAAGAGAAGCGAATGCTCGAATAACAGAACTGGAGAATGTGGAAGAACAGCCATCCATCGATATAGCCACACTGGTAAAGAGGTTGCCTTGTATTGTTATAACTTGTCTTAGGCCGGTCGCACACAACTGTGTATGGACCGTGTGGTGGCAGCATTTCATGGACGGACCGCAGTATAGAGACACCAAACATCTGAGTGATTTGATGTAAGGAGTCCCTGCTTCTCTGAAAAACCGTGGCAAGCTGTAATCATGATAACATTGGGGAAGCAGGGACTCTTTGTGTCAGCTATCACTATGACGCTCCCCGATTCACGGACCATACACAGTCCTGTGCCTCCGGTCTAGTAGAGAATAACCCTCCTAAATAAAGTGAAAATATCATGAAGCTATATCAAGATCAGCAAATTTTACTCTAGACTTAGCCACCCCTGTGCAGCGAGAGGATGGCACTTAATGTGCACACGTCATCTTAAATGCATAGATCACATCCATTATTCATGCCCACACCATACAGCTTTTACTGAACATAATCTGCAAAATAAACCATCATTTATATCCAATGTCTGAAGTAATTATTAATTACCATTAATTCCATATATAATTCCACACATTACAATAGATGAGAACAAATGCAAGTACAAAATAAAAAACTACAGGGATCTGGGACGAGTGGAAGGAGGACCCTATCCTTGAGGGCTCACAATGTAAATTGCAGTTTACCCTGCTGTGCCATTTACTGCTGTAGATTTTTTTTTATTTTTTTTTTTAATTAAATCTTATTTTTTGGGGTGTCCTCTTTGTCACAGGAAGGAGAAGTACATGAAAACAAGAAGAGGTTTGAACATGTGAAAGAGAAGATGGAGAAGGCCAAACTGGAAATGGAGGAGTTTAAGTCTCAGTTCTTGGACGCTGAGCGTCAGTATGAGGACATTAAGACCAAAATTAACTCGGTATCTGAGATAGCCGAACCCGTTAAGGTGCGTTGGGTGTCACTTGCTAGTTTCTTTTCATCATCTTGTGGTGAGGGTTTCTGCAGTCTAGCTGTTTTATATTCCCACTTAAAGATTTATTACATTATATATATACATCAAACTAGCAGCCAATACATGTTTTTTTTTTCTATAAATGAGAGGGGATTCTGATTGTATATGATCAGGTGGTAGAAGCTTAGTTTTTTATTTCTTTTTTTTTTACACTTTATGGTTATATGTATATAAGATATCGGCATTCCCCAGGACCCATTCCGCTAGGTTCTGCCTTAATTGCTCCTTATGTAATTCCATTGCTGCTGAAGCCTTATAGGAGGAGTCCATACTATGGTAAGACTTGATGTTATGCATCACTTCTGGGAGATAGAAACCCATCACAAGCAGGAGACAGGAGGAGGCTGCTTCAAGTTGGATACATTAACAAAATTTCACCTAACGATCCGGAGTCTGACATCTATCACTGGCCGCCTAGTTAGAATTTTTTGTTTGGTTTTCCTGTCTTTAGGAAGATCTTCACAAAGTGGATCAGGATATGGAGAACTGTAAGCGCCATAAGAAGCACTATGAGGAGAAGATGAAGGAGCACTTAAATGGCATCAAAAAGCAAAAAGACGAACTGAACGCCAAAGAAAGGGACTTAGAGGTAAAAAAGCGATGATATGGGGGTACAGTCACTTCTGGCACATGGTAAAATTGTCTCCCTTCATATGGATGGGATAAGTTTGGACACAAGCGGATGGATTTCTGCAAGTACCAGATAATGGGACTGTCTGAGACATCTGTCACATATCTGCAGTCCATGAATATAATTAGAATAGGCTCACATAGTGGCCGCCTTGTGCATATGTGGAGTTAGATGGTGAGCTCTGCCGGAAACTGGAGCAGATTTGGATGATTATTCTGTGTATGTTGCAACACAATGTGCTGGTGATATAAAAACAGTGGGGAGTATTTGCATCGGTCTTCTACTTCATTTGAGTTTCTACATTTTTTTTTTTTAATTAAAATTTTTATTCTTGTATTTAATTTTGATTTAATTTACTTTTTTTTTTTTCCTCAAATCACAGGAAAAGATTTCTAAGGCAAAGCAGATTTTTCCCGACAGGCTTGAGGTGTCCCGTACAGCGAGGAGCTTGGATACAGAGATCAACCACCTGCGGGCAAAAATCAACTCTGAACACAATCTTCATGGGAACAGAGAGGAAATAATAAGGCAGGTTCAGGGTGACCTGACAATACACAACAGTGGGACTGAGATGGCGTCTGTACATTTGGTATAATCTGTTAGGCAGACATCTTGGCACCACAAAACTGCTAGGAGACTATAATCCATTTGGTGCAACCTCAGAGATTAGACCTTTGACATTACCATACATGTGTTGGGTATTGTCCATGGTTGTATGTGTTGTTAGTAGCAGCAGGACTGTTAAAGGAATTATAGCATCAAAATTCATTGTGATAAACCAGGGACACTTACAGATCCAGGCACTGTCACAGTGGTAATGTGTGGTAATTCCGTCTAAAATCAACTTTTATCATTATTCTAATGAGCCAGAAGGGTTTGGGGGAGAACGGGGTGGGGGAGTCCCTCTGTGCTGCAGCTTCACAGACTAGTACAGTGTCTCACTCCCTCTGCTTGATGTAATCACAGACAGTGTGAGTGAGGAAGTGCTCCTACACAGTCTAACAGCTTATTAAGATACAGCATGGAGGTGCTCTGATAATGCCCCCAAAACCCTTCAGCCTCATTACTTACCATCATTATAAAAGTCGATTTTTATTTTCACCAATAACAGGGAGTAACATTGTATCATGGGACAAAACCCCTTTCACTCGAGCTGCTCGTGACAGTTTGTGCCTTGTGTTTTGCAGAGAGTACCACGCTGCTAAGGAGAACTATCAGGAGATGGAAAGTAAAATAAAGAATCTCAAAGTGTTTGTTAAATTGTTAGATGACATCATGACCCAGAGATACAAGACGTATCAGCAGTTTAGAAGGTAAGTCCGTGCAGCCGTCCCCTAGCAGCAAGGGTAATGGACACCCCACCTTATCGTCCATCCCCTGTGTGCCCTCTGTTCTTATTGTACCGGTTCTTTTGTTTTTCTCACTATAAAGGTTTCTGCTCTTTCTTATTCTCTGGATTTATAAGGGAAATGTGCAAATATGTTTTCCAGGATGGGACACGGAAAACATTACCTCTTGGCTACCTTGCATGGCTGCCTCCTTACCATCAAGCATGACTTTCAGGAAGCCTAATGACATGATGTGGGATTAAAGCCAAACCAGTATATCTCTTCCAGAAGGAACAGATTCCCAACTCTAGGCAGTGCCGTTTCACTGACTTTGCATCTCGTCAGTACAGTGTAGGGAGCTGGTTTAGTGAGAGGCTTGTGACTAGGGTCCGGTAGTAAAAAGTCTCAGTAAGAAGAACTCTCATTTCCCAACCCTAGTCACAAGCCTCTCACTAAACCGGTTCCTTACACTGTACTGATGAGACATTGAAACAGCGCTGTCTAGAGTTGTCTATCTGTTGCTTCTGGAATAGATATACTGGTTTGGCTTTAATCCCACATCATGGCATTGGGCTTCCTTAAAGTCATGCTTGATGTTTAGGAGGCTGCCTTACAAGTTAGCTAACAGGCATTGTTTTCCTTTTCCCACCCCGGAAAATCTATTTGCATATTTCCCAGAATCCGCTGGTGGAGCATTAATGCCTATAAGTCTACCCACGCCAGCAAAGCTGCCCTTATTGGCAAAGTCTCTATAAATCTAGGGTCAGGGAGTAAGAGCTCACCTTATAAATTTCGGACTCCTTAAATGTGTGCAATGTCAGCTAACAAGGAATCGCACAGAAGGGCTGCACAGAGCCGCCACATCTGTACTTCCTCCTTTCAGACATTTCATTGATGGGACTGTCACCTCGCCAGAGAGGTTTTCACGTATTGTTACTTAGTGACCCTCCACCCAGAAAACAGATGTAACTACACCTACAACCTTGTGTTCTCAACCAATGTTTATGGCCCCTTGTCCTTTCCCCTAGTAGGAAACTGGTACAGCGAGTGTCAGAGTGTCAGTCTCCTTACTCGCATAGGAATAGGAACACCCAAATTATCAATGTATTCTAATATGTGTAAAGGGGTTTTCCAGGAACATGGGGTGGAAAATAAAAGGCATACTTGCCTTGCTCCAGTACTTCCGTTTTTTGGCTCAGGGGGTGGTGGCGGGAATCGCCAACTGAGTGGCCTCCTCAGATGTGGGGGGGGGGGGGGGGAGTCACTTCCTGTGGTGTCCTCTGGTCTGGAGGCCACTTGCTGCGAAGGGACTATTGAGCCCCCAGATTTCTAGCTGGGCATTGGCCTGAAAACCGAAGTACTGGAACACCCCAGGAGCCATATTCCAGGAAATCCAAAGAACAGCCCAACATAGTTAAAAAGTATTAAGCTGGGGACTGGATTTTGCATCATTGGTGACCAGGGGACCTTCAAGATGACCTCTCACCACCTCCTAAACGCTTTTGTTAGTTCCATTCCCGATATTCTTATAGTCCCTGTATTGTCAGGTGGGCGGTGCCAAGCTTTCTGCACCAGTTCAAGACCACCCACTTGACTATTTAGAGAAACCTAATGAACACCGTTATTTGGGCCTTTGGTCATTAAAACGATAATAACCAAAGTCTAATTGTGCCTCAATTTTGTGTCCCATTTTTTTTGTCAGTTTGCACGACTTCTGTTACCGCAGGTCCAAATGTAGGTGTGAACTGCGGCTCGGCTGAGCAGGGCTTATTAAAGGATGTCAATTTTGAGAAAAGTTGTGTGAAGTCTCAAACACTGGCTTTTCATTATCGCCATGCTCTTGGTTTCGCAGGTACCTCACTTTGCGGTGCAAGTTCTACTTTGATTCGTTGCTGGCGCAGAGAACCTACTCCGGGAAGATCTCATTTGACCACAAGAACGAGACGCTCTCCATCACTGTAAGCTGAGCCTATAAGATGGAGATGCTGGTAATCAGATGGGTGAGGGATGTAAGAGATGACGCCTTGTCACCTTCCACCGCAGGTCCAGCCCGGAGAAGGGAACAAGGCCGCACTGTCTGACATGAGGTCCCTCTCCGGAGGTGAACGCTCTTTTTCCACCGTCTGTTTCGTCCTCTCGCTCTGGTCCATCGCTGAGTCTCCCTTCAGATGTCTGGATGAGTTTGATGTCTATATGGTATGGATTTCCGTAATTGTATTCCTAGAACATGTGACTAGCTTCAGATCTGATAGATTTTCAGGGCAGGACGTGCATCAAATGACGCAACAGTACGTAAGCTTTCCTCAACCCCACTAATACATAGCAGGAAAGCAATCTGCTGTGGGGTGTACATGTACCACACTCTTCTGTAGGGGGCGCTGTGATATTAGATCTGTTATAATCTTACAATATAGTGCAATACACATACATTGTACAATAAGGGGTAAGGACTGGGGCAGATTTATAGATCTGTATAGGACAGAATTTAGTCATGACTATTGGGGTGAAAAAAATTGTTCTAAATTGCCTCACGTCACATATGAAGAGTTTTTAGACAGGTTTTTTTTTTTTTTTTTTCTTTTTTCAAAAAAGGAACAAGGTCTTTTTACCTCAATAAAATTGGCAAAATCTAGCAAAAAGTAAGACCACTAACAGGAGGTGTTTAGATTATTAGACTAGTTAACAGAAGAGGTGATCCTGGTGCTGTGGTTACAAGTTTATATCTTTTTTTTTTTGTATACGTTTTAAGCAGTCGGCCCCTCATTTACATAAGTTGCCCATGTGCCTTTACTGCCTCACGGATAATCCCCGAACGTTCATCAAGTGGTTCAGCATTGAGCTGCTTACTTTTGTACTGTGAGCAGACTCCCCATGCTTTTTACTTGTATATGCCTGAGCTCTGCCGGATAGCAGGAGCTGCAGCAGCAGAGTTATGACTCGTCTGCCTCCCTGTCTCGGTTAGTGAGGACGAACTGTGATCAGAAAGATGCAGTGGGAGACGCCATAAGGACGTCCTAGAGCTGTAGGAGAGAGGTCAGCAGTGTATGTATGCAGAGGGCACAGTTTCCTTATATGATGGTCATGGAATACAAAATATATAACTTGTAACTAAAGTACCAGGAGAAAAGACTCTTGTGTTGCTTACATGTTCCTGCAATCCAATTGGATTTCCCATCTGAAATGGATCTATGGGTAATTTGTTTACCACACGGAGTGGGTGAGCTGTATCCATCACTAGAGTTTTTAGTTGGACCAGGCAGTCCTACTATAGGCCCATCTGTAGGCAAAAAGTTTCTACCTCTTGTCACTATAACATTGATACGTAAATATGTAATGGAAGTCAAGAATCTACTCTTTGCCAGGGCTGGGGCCTAGTAATGAATGTGATCTCACCATGTGTCCTTCTTCCCCACTTCTCCTGTGTCTTGTAGGATATGGTTAATCGGAGGATATCCATGGATATGATGCTCACCATGGCCGACTCGCAGCGGTTTCGCCAGTTTATTTTGTTAACCCCACAAAACATGAGGTAAAAACTTCATTTATTCTAGCGAAAATGTAGTCAGAAAAAGAGAAAAAACTTTTATAGCTCCGTTCTCTGTGTAGTGGTCAGACCAGGATACTGCATGTCAGTGGAAGCCGCAATGCCTCTGTTCAGCCACTATGGCGCTGTCTGCTTCCTGTTGTTCCATGATCTGTATGTGTTCTGTGGGGGTATTGGGTGTTTGGACCGCCCCCCCCCCCCCCCGCCCCCCCCCCCCACACACACACACACACACACACACACACACACACACACACACACACACACACACACACACACACACACACACACACACACACACACACACACACACACACACACACACACACACCAATACCAATCTGAGGACTCTCTTGAGGATGGTTCATCCGTATTTTAAAGAGTAAAAATGATGGAAAATTTCAAAACTTTTGGATTTTTTAAGTTTTTGGGTTTTTTTAATCTTGTTTTTCTTCCTATTTGCAGCTCGCTTCCTGCCACTAGTATTATCCGAATTCTCCGCATGCAGGATCCAGAGCGGGGACAGAGCACTTTACCCTTTCAGCCGGCGAACCAGGAGGAGGAGGAAGACAACTGAGTCAATTCCTCATTGTAGACGATCCGCCTGCGGATGTTGGGACTTTCCATGACCTTTTCATTGCTGCTTTCTTTATATAATTTTATTTTTTAACCACAGAACTATCTATAAATAACGTTTCTGCTATATTTTTTCATGTTTTTGTGAACTGTGCAAGAGTTTTATATATTTTCTATCCTATTTTGTTATACTGCTGAGTGTGGAGCAACTGGTTGTGTTCTTAAAGAGTTTAAAACAATGGAGAAAGAATGTTTCACGGCAAAATATTTTATAGTAAAGTTGTTTTATTTATACGATGAATCTGGCAACGTGACTGAGTCAGGTTAGGAGGGGGAGGGCTGTTGGGGTTTTATCATAGATACCCCCCATAGTAAACTTCTGGATCCATTCCATGATGCATTCAAGATTTAATATAGATACATATACTTAAAGGGGTTGACAATAGTGTATTGGTGGGGATGTGAACTCTAGGAGAATGGACCCCCCACCCCCTCCACCCCAGCAATGACAGATAGAAGATGACCTTAAACTCCTTCTAATGAAATCACTAGTAATAATAATAATTCTTTATTTATATAGTGCACACAGATTACACAGAGTTTTCCAAATCAGTCCCTGTCCCCAATGGGGCTCACAATCTAATCCACCTACCTGTATGTTTTGGAGTGTGGGAGGAAACCCACGCAAACACAGAGAGAACATACAAACTTTGCAGATGTTGACCTGCATGGGACTTGAACCCAGGACCCCAGCGCTGCAAGGCTGTAATACTAACCACTAAGCCGTCGTACGGCCCATGAGGAAGATCTATCCGGCATCGGAGAAGTTTACTATGTACCTTAATTCTAACTCCATCTATTACAGAACCTTTAATTTCCAGGAGGAATAGCAGAGGAGCAGCTCAGTGTTTGAAGTAGATACCATTGCAGTATTGCTTGGGACAAAGCAGACAGACTGTACAAAATAGTCTTGTGAAAGTTGTTCTTCCCCTTTCCCTCCACCAGGTGGCAACGTCTAATTTGTCTTTCAATCTGTATCTTTCTCTAATGGAAAAAAGGTAAGTTCCCGCCTCCTCGTATTCAATGTATATCGTTTGACCCGTCTGGAAGTGTCAGCATTATCCTTTGCTCTCGGGAGCTTTGTAATCAGCTACGCTGCCCCCTGTAAGTGAATAGATGTGTAGTAAAGTGTGCGATGGCAGCGTATAAGGCGCGCCATTAATATCCTGGCATCTGTATTCTCTCCAGCGCTGTCTCTCTTCTCGGATGACATTTCATGCAGTCATGGTACAATATTCATTTAATTGATGTGGCTGATGCCGTCTCCGCAGAGAAGGTTTTCACGTATCGTTACTTAACCTTGGATTTATCTCGGGGTTATTGAATTTTTGTCCTTGAGCAGGAACAATAAAGGCTTTAGTACTTAAACATATTAAAACCTGAAAAACAATGACTTCTAATATCTGATAGAGAAGAAGGCAGAGCAGAGCCGCAACTATTATAGGGCCGGGTACGTAGCTAGTGCGTCTGCATTACAAAGCACGTATGGGAGGAAAGCAGTGCGTTATATACAGAAGTAATTCTCAGGTGGTGTAAAAGAGCACCCCTATAAAAGGAAACTCCTCCCGCAGGCTACCTTTTGTGTAGTGTACCTTTTGGTTGTTGACTGCTGGAAATGCCTCGCCAACAAAAAACAATGGGGGACTGATACAATCTATGGCATCCCTCCCTGGCCTTCCCTGGGCATACGCTGAGGTAGGGGGTTACATCACGGGGGAAGCCCCCCGAAGATTGGCACCAAACAATCGCTGGCTTCTGATGATGTTCACTCCTCCTCCTCCCACTTTGAGGTTTGTGAAGAGCAGGATGATGTATTGCATAGTATGAGCATATAGTGGGATACGTCCTTGCCCTCCATTGTAAGAAACTGCAGGAATGTACCCCAAAATATACTTACAATGGAGGGAAACAACAAGATGTGAACGTAGCGCAATTGTGACCAGTCCCTAAAACTGAAAAGATAACTTTATGACTAGAAATGGACGACCAAAACTTTGGGTGCGGCAGCTTCTCTTAACCGAACTGGTTGATGGGCGGCAGAACAGCCAATCCGGAAGCAGCTGTTCTGCCTCTCATCAAGCAAAATCTCCTGGTTTAGGCTGCATTCACATGACCGCAAGGGGGATGTATATACGGCCAATATATGCCCCCATAGACGGTAATGGGCGTGCGGTGCCCGACGGGAGCCGTACCCCGTGAAAAAATAGGACATGTCCTATTTTTGCAGGGCATACGGCGCCATGCGCCAAGTATCCCTATGGAGAGGGGCGGGGGTGAGCAGCGCTCTCTCCGCGCGCTGCTGTGTGCCCGCCGTGCTACGGTACGGCGGGCACCAGTCGTGTGAATCCAGCCTTTGGCAGAGCAGTCGAACGGAGGACCTAAAGATGCAGGGGTAGCTGGAAAAGTCCTAGTAGCTAGTAGGAGCCTTGGAGCGGAGGTCAGCTTGGCTGGCAAGTATCTCCTTTGAGCCAGGTCGCCTCTGCTGTATCAGCAGCACAACAATCAGCTGAAATCTCAAGACTGTTACCCAAAGCTCTAGACTGAACTTGTATTTATAGACTTTCTTTGTCTAGACACTCTGGGGTGCCAGCCAGTAAGCCCCCTGCTAAGCCTCAGGAAAGTTACAATTGTTGCGCAAAAATAATGCAAATAATATTTAACTTATAAACATACAAATAATGCACTTGTAATATCCTATTCCCACCACTTGGTGGTAGTTTTGTGCCATGTAGCCTAACTAGGGAAGGAGGTATCCAGTTCTGATATGACATTAAAGAAGGGATCCTGAGTGCTAAGGAGGCCCTAAATAGATGATCAGTCCCAATAGATTTCTGGGACG
Organism: Engystomops pustulosus; assembly: GCF_040894005.1. Lineage (NCBI taxonomy): Eukaryota > Metazoa > Chordata > Amphibia > Anura > Leptodactylidae > Engystomops > Engystomops pustulosus. The sequence continues at coordinate 203,545,407 of NC_092413.1, read as the reverse complement.
ACAATTCCAGAGTTACCTTTAGTAATGGTCCAGCTCCGGGATATTACAGATATAAAGACTAGGAACAGCCAGCAGTGTCAGTGTCTGCTATGTGACTGACAGTAGTAATTATTGGTTTGATGATGACAGGGAATTCTCTCCTTACTGGACAAATTAAAGGGGTTGGTGTTCTTCCCAAACCGCTTTAGTCCTGACCATATATTGTAGCTTTCCTCCATTCATTTTATATACATCTGAGCTGCAATACCGGCACAGACCATGGTCAGGGGGTGGCGCTGTCTTGGAAGAGAGCAGCTTTGTTCTTCCACTAATAAATCTTTGTATAGATTTTATGATATATAAGTCATAGACTGTAGGATCTTGGACGGGTCTTCTGTTATGTAGGTAAAACATTACTCGTGACCTACAGATGCAGCTAAAGGTCGTGCATCCTGTTATTAAATTGATTCTATAGGAAAGGAATGGAAGGGGGGGGGGGAAGGTTAAAAATCCGGAAAATGGTTAATTTCAGATCCTGACATTTTATGTGCACGGTAACCTGGCGGAGCGATTACATTGGTAGCTATGGCAACACATGACTTGAGACTTTAGTAATGATGTTAGAACAGATTTATGGTCAAGTAGCTGAATATTTAGGCTAATTAGCCCTGTACTAGAGGCTGCATATGGGAGGAATCCATTGTGATTGGTGATGAAGAGAAGCTCATATTCATATCGGTGTTATTATTACTCAGTTGCTACTGTTCCCTTTTTGCTACCAGGACAAAATAAACACAATTAAAACCTGAATTTTAGAATTAACAAAAATATCATATAATTTGTCCACATCTGTTTTCTGATTTTGGACCCTTGGTCTTTACAATCCAGATCCCTGTATAGATTCTAGACAGTATATGTTCTGATGCTATAGGGGCAACTGCTTATTGTTCTACCCCTGAAGTAACAAATCTCTTCATATGTTGTAGTCAGAAGGTAAATGTACAATCTGGAGGAAGATTCCGGCACCTCTGAGGTCACTGGAGTTTATGGAGGAGACTATGTACACAAAATAGCGTCAGCTTTATTCCTCAATCACATCAGCAACATATATAGCAGCACGCGTTTCGCCTTGTCCTCAGGCCTTTGTCAACCACTACATGCATAGATACAATGAAACAATTTATAGTAAATACTGTGACCTTTCACCCGGACATCTCATCCTACCGGAATCCCTCCTCATGTGGTGTGACGCAGTGGGTGCAGCCCGTTCTATAATTTCTTGATGTTGTATTCTTTTTCTAAAAATGAAAATACAGGCGGTCCCCTACTTAAGAACACCCGACTTACAGACGACCCCTAGTTACAAACGGACCTCTGGATGTTGGTAATTTACTGTAGTTTATACGGTTGAAAAAAAGACACTTGTCCATCAAGTTCAACCAAGGAAGGGAAGGGATTGGATGGGGAAGGGATTTAGGGGAAACAATTCTATATAACATAACCATCAATGTTTTAGTTTAGCCTTTAGCTACAATAATCAGCTATAACAGATATCACAGGCGTCTGTAATGAAGATTTATTGTTAATCCTGGTTCTTATGACAACCCAACATTTTTAAAATCCAATTGTCACAGAGACCAAAATAAATGTAGTCTGGATCTACAATTATAAAATATACAGTTCCGACTTGCATACAAATTCAACTTAAGAACAAACCTACAGAATCTTGTACGTAACCCAGGGGGCTGCCTGTAAAACACAAAGTGCAAACTAAAAATAAAGAACAGTAACATGTTCTTACACATATATCCGTGCCGATAAGGAAAAATATAAAATCACATTCGCCAAATTGTATTCACAATTTAACCCCTTGGGCTCCAGAGTACACAATGTGTGTATCCAAAATGCCTCACGGCGGCACAAGAGGTTTTTAACGTTGCCACCTCTTCTTGGAACCTCAGTTTGCTCGATCACTTGGTATTTGAGCTGTGCGATTTTATGTTTCTTAGAATGGAAATGAAACGGAACAGGTAAGATGTGATTCCGGTAGGATGTGACGTCGGGGTGAAAGGTCACAGTATTTACTATAAATAGTTTTGTTGGATCTATGCATGTAGTGGTTGACAAAGGCTTGAGGACAAGGCAAAATGTGTGCTGCTATATATGTTGCTGTATTGATTTGATTGAGGAATAACGTAAGATGGCGCTATTTTCGGATTCATTTGTCTCCATAGACTCCTCCATAGACTCCAGTGACCTCCGAGGGGCAGGAATCCTTCTTCCTGTCATCAGCACTTTCTCCAGATTATTTTGTGCCGGGATTCAATTGTCCTCTTGGAAGTTTCGTCTATCAGCGACCCCTGTGAACCACTGGTTAGTGTGCCGTCCAAATTTTGTGCTATGGAGGAGTCTATGGCTCCACAAGGGGCGTAACTTGTGAGGGTGTGGTTGCAACTCGGCTTAAGAGGTTTAGGGGCCCATAAGGTGTCACTTTCCTATATGAGAAGACTGGTACTATGGACAATACATTATAGTTAGGGTCTGGCACAGACTTCGCACCAGGGCCCATCAGCTTCACGTTATGCCCCTGGGCTCCGTCCTGTGGTCACTGAATGGGCTGATGACATGAAGACAAGTTCCTGTGTAGCTCATCACTACTGATGGTGCAGGCAAAAAGAAAGCAGTAACAGGTTGTGATTGCTATGGCTGATGATGACATTAAGAAAAGTTTGTAATGTATATCACCCGGAGTGCAACTAAGTCTACACCATTATTATTATATGTAATATTATCTATTATATAAAGCAGAAGATTTGAATATATGGGTACATCTTAAAGGGGTTTATTCTGGAAAACTCCATAGAGTGTTGAAGGTGCAACCAGAAACATGTAATGTACTTACTATGCTGAGGTTCTGGTTCCAATGTTGCAATGATTTCCGGTTCTTGCGCACAGCGGGCTGGACCATAAGTGTCGAGGGGGGGGTCCACGTAGTCTCTGGTAACATCTCCCAGAGCCCTTCTGGTTTATTTTAGGAAGGAGGCCATGGATAACAAATATAAGAGGATTCCCACAGTCACGGTGCCTGGATCTATGAGTAATGTCCCTGGTTTATCAGGATGGATTCTGATGGTAGAGTTACTACTGAGGACATCTACTGATTAAGATGTGGTGGTAGATGGGTCCTACTAACCAGTTCCTGAGGATCTATTGTCCTCAGGACTTTTTATTGTTACTCTATACCCTGAGATTATATAATATCAATATAGTTCTCAATATTATGCTAATCAGTCTGGGGTGCTTGGGCTACGTCACCGGATTTCCTTAGGACCCCCCACCCCCCAGTTCTGATACAAGTCCCACCCGCTTCCTGACGTCAACTGCTCTATGCGCTGTGGATGTGTGGGACTTGTATTCAGCCTCCCCTTCTTCTTCTTGGTCCTAAGAAACCTCTGGAGAAAAGACTGATCCAAAATGCTCTCTTCGGGCTCCCAGGATCTCTCCTCAGGCCCGAACCCCTTCCAGTCTACAAGAAAGAACCGCTTACCCCTTACGATCTTCATGTCCAGAACCTCCTTAACTTCATAGACATCTGAGGAATCCGCCTCAGGAGCAGGAGGAGGGGATTGAGGAAGGCGGAGCTTGTAGGCCACTTGATTGATGTGCTTGACTACCTCAAAGGGACCAAGGAACCGGGGACCAAGTTTGTAACTAGGTATCTTAAGCTGGACATATTTTGAGGACAACCACACTTTGTCACCAGGAGAGAAGACAGGAGGAGCGAGACGTTTCTTATCAGCCTGGATCTTGGTATGGTCTATAGCTCGTAGAAGAGACTGGCAGGTCTAGTCCCAAATAGACTTGAGGTCCTGCACCAAATCCTCTACCGCAGGGACATCAGAGGGAGTAGACAGCGGACGAGGTATGCGAGGAATACGTCCATAGACCACAATGAACGGAGCCAAACCAGTAGACCCCGAGTCCACGGAATTGTAGGAGAACTCAGCCTATGGTAGTAGGTCAGCCTAGTTGTCCTGACGGGCTGAGACGAAGTGACGGAGGTAGCTGCCCAAAGTCTGGTTCACCCCCTCCACTTGACCATTCGACTGAGGATGAGAAGAAAAGTCAAGGTTGACCTGCAGTTGGTTACACAAGGAACGCCAGAATCTTGACAGAAACTGGACTCCTCAATTGGACACAATGGGGGTCATTTACTAAGGGCCCGATTCGCATTTTCCCGACGTGTTACCCAAATGTTTCCGATTTGCGCCGATTTTCCCTGTATTGCCCCAGGATTTGGGCGCACGTGATCGGATTGTGGCGCATCGGCGCTGGCATGCACGGGACGGAAATCGGGGGGCGTGGCCGAACAAAAACCCTATTTGGAAAAACCGCCGCATTTAAAAAATAAAAGTGTCGCGGGACTCGCGCTTACCTTCACCAGGAATAGAAGATACCGCCATTCTTCCAGAGCAAGCTTGATGGCCAACGGCTCTCTGTCTCCAATTGAATAATTCCTCTCAGGGGGGGAGAAAGTTTTAGAAAAGAAGCTGCATGTGGAAGTTCGACCCTTGGGCGCTTGGGTGAGCACCGCTCCAGCTCCTATGGAGGACGCATCCATCTCAAGAAGAAAGGGTTTGTTCGTGTCAGCCGAGCCGAGGCGAAAGCGGACTTCATCTTGGAGAAGGCCATCTCAGCAGCAGGAGACCAGGAACGTGGATTGACACCCTGAGTGGCACGTGAGTGCCACGATGGGAGACACCAGAGTGGAGAAGTGTGGAATAAACTGCCGGTAATAGTTTTTAAAACCCAGGAACCTCTGTATGGCTCTTAGGCCCTCTGGGCGTGGCCACTGAAGAACAGCAGACAGTTTTGCGGGGTCCATCTGGAGGCCTCTGTCGGAAATTATGTAACCAAGGAATGGAAGGCTGTCCTGGTGGAACTGACATTTTTGTAACTTGGCATAGAGGTGATTTGCACGAAGTCGACCAAGAACTTGTCGTACGTGTGCCTGGTGGGACTCAAGGTCTGGAGAGTACACTAAGATGTCATCTAGGTAGACTACAACACACGTATAAAGAAGGTCTCGAAGAATGTCGTTCACAAACTCCTGAAAGACCGCAGGGGCGTTACACAGTCCAAAGGGCAATTGCTAAATATTCAAAGTGCCCGTCACAGGTATTAAACACCGTCTTCCACTCGTGGGAAGAGTGGTGCCCGGAAGGAGATCCACAGGGCAATCATAGGGACAATGTGGTTGCAAAGTCTCCGCTTGTTTCTTAGAGAAGACATCAGAAAAGTCCCGGTAACAAGCTGGCAGACCCTCCAGAGACTTGGAAGACACAGTAGAGGACAGGACCGGAAGTGGTGCCACCATACATCGGGATTGGCATTCAGGGCTCCAACGCAGGATCACCAGTCTTCCAATTGAGGTCCAGGGCATGGAGTTGGAGCCAAGGAAGACCCAGAAGAAGAGCTGATGTGGAGCGAGACAGGACATAGAAGGCCAAGTTTTCTTGATGTAGGGCTCTAACCTAAAAACGGATAACATTGGAAAGAAGCTGTCCGCTTACAAAGGAAATAACGAGGGGGGACCCACCGGAATGTGATGCCTGGAGACCAGAGCGGCATCCACAAAGTTCCCTGCAGAACCGGAGTTCAGGAATGTTGAGACTTGCTGAGGAGCAACGGAATAGTCAGACGTGGAGAAGCTGAATTCACACCTAGGGACGCTTCCCCAGAAGCCCTAGGTGCTGGCGTTTCCCGGATGTTGAGGACGGACTGGACAAGTCCCGATGAGGTGCTTGGGACTGGCACAGTACAGGCAGAGGTTTTCTTGGAAACGTCTGGATCGTTCCCCAGGTATAAGTCGAGCTCTGTCAACCTGCATAGGCTCATCTGCAGACTGTACGACCGGAGGCTGGAACGGCTCCTGGAAGACCGAAGCCAACCGAGGCATACGTAGAAGCCGGACAAGAGGTCACTCGTGCCGCAACTCTTCTGTTCGTTCCAATAAGCACACATCTATCCGGGTGGCCAAAGTGATAAGACCACTCAAATTAGCTGGCAGATCACGGGCAGCCAATGCATCTTTTACCCGTGAGGACATTCCTTTCTTAAAAGTCGCACATAAGGCCGCCTCGTTCCAACTGAGTTCACACGCCAAGGTGCGGAACTGGACAGCGTATTCCCCCACGGATGAGTCTCCTTGGTGTAGATTTAGTAGTGCTGCTTCCGCTGAGGAGGCTCGTGCTGGTTCCTCAAACACGGACCGGAACTCTGCCAGGAAGTTGGTATGGGGGTCCGTAACTGGATAATTCCTGTCCCACAGAGGAGTAGCCCAGGCCCGGGCCTTCCCGGTGAGGAGGCTGATGATGAATGCCACCTAGGAGCGCTCGCTGACCGACTGAGATGACATTAACTCTATATGCAGCGAGCACAGGGTGATGAATCCTCTGCACTGTTTGGGATCGCCATCATATTTATTAGTCATAGACAGTCTCAGCCTAGGCTCTGGTGCCGGTGGACTAGCAGGGATGACAAGAAAAATCGCAGGGGTAGTCGCTGGAACTGCCGCAGGAGTAGTCACAGGACCGGATGCTGAGGCCGAGAGTCAAGCAGCTGTTAGAGTCACACAGGAACGTAGGAATCACAGGAATGGAGTGGCACGCAGGAATCGCAGGGGAGCTTTCTCTTCAGGGGAAGGCTTGAAGATCCGGCAAGGGTCACAGGAAGAGGCAGGCACGAGATTTATCCCTGGCCCTTTAAATCCTTGCGAGCTGGCACGCGCACGCCCTAGGAGACAGGGACGTGCGTGCTGAGCCGCGGGAGCATGAGAGGCCGCCGCTGGAGCCACAGAAGGGAGACAATGATCGCGGGAGCACCCAGGGAGGTTTTAATTTTTGTAAATGCATAAGAACATTATAAAACCTATACAAAGTTGGTATCCCCATAATCGTACTGACCCAAAGAATAAAGTAGACATGTCATTTGAGGCGCTCAGTGAAAGTAGTAAAATCCAAGCCCACAAGAAAATGGCGCAAATTCGGTTTTTCACCGCATTCATTTTTTTTTCCGCTTCCCAGTCCTTGGCATACAATATTAAATACCGTCACTATGAAGTGCAATTTGTTATGCAGAAAACAAGCCCTCACACCACTCTGTATATGGAAAAATAAAAAGTTATAGATTTTTGAAGGTGGGGAGTGAAAAATGAAAACGCAATAACGAAAAAGGGCCACGTCCTTAAGGGGTTAAGTAAATCTAAATGATACAATTATATTTCAAAGGATTCTAAGAACATTGTGACACTTAGTATAATAGCTGACTACTTACAATTTGCAGCCGCACATCTGTTCTTTGAGCTGCAGGAAGGGGAAATTTATTTTATTGGCTTTGTACAAGCAGCAGAAGATTTGCTGAGAGTCAGTAACGTAATGGACGAGGCCACTGGGGGGCGCCGCAGCCCGAGGAACATGGCAAAGATGCTGATGTGAGGGAGCGGGCGCGCGTCTGGCTGGCAGCTAATCCGTGTTATGATCGCTGGGAGTTGAAGGCTATCACAACATTTGTTGATTGTTCCCGGATTCAATCGCTTCCCTTTTTTTGTTCGTAATAAATCCTGGGAGCGGTGATTGGTTCATTACATGTATGATAATTACTGGCCCGACCTCATTTGACTAAACGTTGTGGTAATTGCATTTTCTGGGTAGCGGGTGATGTTTATCAGACTGTGCCTGTCATCAGTCACATTCAGGGGTCTGGATGGTGTTTATTCCATTTTCAACAATTTTCTAAGAATTTGAAACAAACAGATCCGCTCCCACTGCGAGAGGATTGGGGAATGTTCTGGGGTTGTCTTCAGCATGTGTCATGCACAGATTATGGGCCCGGTATATTCTGGCAGGGGCGTAACTACCATAGAAGCTGCTATGGGGCCCACAGTGTAAGGGGGCCCGACATATGACCTGACATACTAAAGAATGGAGGATGTGCACCATTATATACATAGTATACTGTACATTGTACAGCATTATATGTATATAACATATATGGGTGTGTATCTCTGCTGTATGTGTGTATATGGCACTGTATGTGTGTATATTCCCTGTATGTGTGTGCATGAGTGTATAAATGTGTGATTGTAACTTTATGTGTATTAAGTGGGATCGGAGGGCCCCATGCTGCAGCCTGCTCCGGGGCCCTCCCTCTCCTAGTTATGCCCTTGCAGATAACCTAAGATGTGGTAAGAAGTAAAGTGTGTCCTGATACAAAATGACCCCTGTGCAAATGTTATATAACCAGTGGCGTAACTTGAATCTGCAGGGCCCCAGTGCAAAGTCTGTGCCAGGCCCCCGACTATAATGTACGGTCTATAGTACTAGTCTTCTCATATGGGAAAGTGACACCTTATGGGCCCCCTAAGCCTCTTGGACACGGTTGCAACCGCAACCTCTGCACCCCCTCAAGGTACGCCCCTTTGTATAAGGTCATATAAACTACTCCAGGATCCTCCCTGTACTAGTTACATTGAAGGATATGGCGGTATTATTTTATATGTGCACAGTATATATGTCTATAAACTGTAAATTGTATCATTATATACTGTATATATTATGAATATTATGTGACTGTGTATATATATATATATGTATGTAACAGTATATGGTAGCATATGAATATATATACATTTATATATACTGTATATACTTGTGTATAAGCCGACCACAATATAAGCCGATGTACCTAATATTAACACAAAAAAAACTGGTAAAACCTATTTTATTTTTAGACTTGAGTAAAAGCCGAGGGTGGGATGTGCATTGGTCACAGTCTTCTCAGTATATAGCCAGCCCCCTGTCCTCCAGTATATAGCCAGCCCCTACCCCAGTATATAGCCAGCAGTCCCACAGTATATAGCCAGCCCCTGCCCCGAGTATATAGCTAGCAGCCCCCCAGCATATAGCCAGCAACCCCCTTGTATATACCAAGCAGCCCCCTGCCCCCAGTATATAGCCAGCAGCCCCCTTGTAGATAGCCAGCAGTCCACTGCTCCCACTATATAGCCAGCAGCCCCCTTGTATATAGCCAGCAGAACCCTTGTATATGGCAAGTGCCTGTCACCAGTATATAGCCAGCGCTTGCCCCCCCCAGTAGAAAGCCAGTGCCTGCCCCTCAGTATGTAGCCAGTGTCTGCCTCTCCAGTATATATGCAGTGCCTGCCCTCAGTATATAACCAGTGCCAGCCCCAAGTATATAGGTAGTGTCTGCCCCCCAGTATATATGCAGTGCCTGCCCCTCAGTATATAGCCAGTGCCTGCCCCCAAGTATATAGGCAGTGCCTGCCCCTCAGTATATAGCCAGTACCTGCCCCCCGTAATTTAGGGAGTGCCAGCCCCCAGTATATAGGCAGTGCCTGCCCCTCAGTACATAGCCAGTGCCAGCCCCAAGTATATAGCCAGTGCCTGCCCCCAGTATTTAGCGAGTGCCTGCACTCCCCCATATATAGCCAGTGCTTGTCCCTCAGTATATAGCCAGTGCCTGCCCCCCCTGTATATAGCCAGTGCTTGCCACTCCCCATATATAGCCAGTGCCTGGCCCCAGTATATAGGCAGTGTCTGCCCCTCAGTATATAGCCAGTGCCTGGCCCCAGTATATAGGCAGTGTCTGCCCCTCAGTATATAGCCAGTACCTGCCCCCCGTAATTTAGGGAGTGCCAGCCCCCAGTATATAGGCAGTGCCTGCCCCTCAGTACATAGCCAGTGCCAGCCCCAAGTATATAGCCAGTGCCTGCCCCCAGTATTTAGCGAGTGCCTGCACTCCCCCATATATAGCCCGTGCCTGCCCCTCAGTATATAGCCAGTGCCTGCCTCCCCCGTATATAGCCAGTGCTTGCCACTCCCCGTATATAGCCAGTGCCTGCCCCCAGTATTTAGTGAGTGCCTGCACTCCCCCATATATAGCCAGTGCCTGCCCCTCAGTATATAGCCAGTGCTTGCCCCTCAGTATATAGCCAGTGCCTGCCCCTCAGTATATAGCCAGTGCCTGCACTCCCCCATATATAGCCAGTGCCTGCCCCTCAGTATATAGCAAGTGCTTGCCCCTCAGTATATAGCCAGTGCCTGCCCCTCAGTATATAGCCAGTGCCTGCACTCCCCCATATATAGCCAGTGCCTGCCCCTCAGTATATAGCCAGTGCTTGCCCCTCAGTATATAGCCAGTGCCTGCCCCTCAGTATATAGCCAGTGCCTGCACTCCCCCATATAAAGCCAGTGCTTGCCACTCCCCGTATATAGCCAGTGCCTGGCCCCAGTATATAGCCAGTGCCTGGCCCCAGTATATAGCCAGTGCTTGCCCCTCAGTATATAGCCAGTGCCTGCCCCTCAGTATATAGCCATGGTACCGCCGCATACACCATGACGTCAGCCACTTTCTGACATCATAGTGTGCCGATGGCAGCGCACAAACCATCGTGTCAGCAAGCGGCTGACATCATGGTGACAGCGAGGGGAGCCAAACACGGAGCTAGGCACAGCCCAGGGACAAGAGTGGCGCTGTTTTTGAATAATAAATCATAAAATGTTTTCTCTTTAAAGGATTTTTTCCAGATCATCTTCTATTTCCTACCAGAAAATCTGATCTATAAAATAGCAAGTGGCAGCTCCATCAGCCCCATCGCCTCTGGCATCTTCTTGGAGAAAGCCCCTGCCGGCTTGTTGGAGCGCTGCCGCCTCTCCCGCAGCTCATGAGGAGCTTCATGCCACAAGCAATAACTTGCATCAGCAGCAGAGGAACAGCCGCCTCAGCAGTGATCCCTACATGACAGGATTTACATTATACCTATTCATCTTAACCCTCTGTGTCCTGGGTGTTTTAGTCAAGTAAATCTTCATTGTATCCGGGCTTTACTGAAACAGATAAGACTTTTACCTGCAGTACCGGTCTTCGGGGGCTGCAGTTGAACAGGTTGGCCCTGCTTATAGGGGTTGTCCACTTCACCTCATGTTTTTATAATGCGTGTAAGTGGGGGGGGGGGGGGGTGTGCAGGATATTAGGTAAGTTACCAATACACATCTAGTAATAGTTCTGCTGCATTTTCTTGATATGTAAAGTGAAGCCTCCTGTCTTTTACCTCATCAGCCAGAGACTCCTGTCCATAAAATGGCAGCAAATGGAGGGTCATGTGATCTCTATCTGTCCATGAGAAATCACCTTGCCAGGACCTTATGATAATATTCATGAATATAACCAAGGTCCTGACAGGGTATTGCTCATGGACAGATAGAGATCACATGACCCTCCATCTACGGCCATTTTATGGTCAGGAATCTCTGGCTGATGAGGTAAAAGACAGGAGGCTTCACTTTACATATCAAGAAAGCGGAGCAGAACTATTACTAGATGTATATTGGTAAATTACCTCATATCCTGCCCCCAAGACTTAAACACACATTACAAAATACATAAGGTGATGTGGACAACACCTTCAAGGAAGTTTTTCCTATAACTACAATAGATGAAAACTAACGTTTTCAAATGTTATTCATTACCTTATTGTAGCTGTTACTCTGCTAATTCTCTGCCTCCCTCAGTCTCTTTACCATCTGCCAAGAATTCTGCTTACTAAGGGCAGCTTCACTCCATGCACCTGAGGGTCAGGTATGCAGCTATGTGCTCCTCCAACTCAGCGATTACAGGAAGCAGCTCCATCATGTCTGCTCTGTCTACACTCTGCTCTTATGTTCCCATTCACAGTGCACCATCCACCCTGCAGCTGCTAAGTTTAATAATGCATTTGTTATGGGTGCTCCTGCGCCCACCTCCCGGGTCGCAGGCGCACCTGTGCCCCTCTCCACTGCTCCGGTCCCCCACTGGCTCACTTACCTCGCCAAGATCCAGTGCTGATCCCCGCCTCCTAAGGCGCGCGCCCTGGCTTCCTGAGATTTAAAGGGCCAGCGTGCCGATAATTGGCACTGGCCGGCTGCCCTTTCTGTTTAAATTCCAGCCCCTTCCTCTGTCCCCTGCTGGATCTTCGTGCATGTGCCCTAGAGAAAGCTGCATTCCATGTCCTTTGCTGTTATCGTGATTTCCCGTTGTGACCTCGGTTCCGTTCCTGACTACTTCGCCTTGGATGCCACCATGGACTAAGTCGCACCTGTGGAACAACCTGGTGGTATCACGCCGCAGCAAGTCCAACCTTTGCGGCGGGCTCTGGTGAAAACCGGGCACCACTTAGATTCCGGTAACAGGGGTCGGCTTACATCATCATCCGCGGTGGTATAGTGGATCCACAACCCAGAAGACTGACAATATTTTGCATAGAATATCATCCATAAGGCTGCTCTACAAAACACCTCCATCTCTTCCCAACTCTATGGTTGCGTCATTGAAGAGAAAAAGGGCTGGCCCGCCCACTACTAATGTGTGGTTCGTGAATGAGCCGGCACAATCACTGACTTTTTCAGGTGAACGAGAGGAGTCAACCTGACAGCCGATGGCTCACTTGGCTCCATCCTAATTCACATAGCCCCACCCACGCCCACTTTTTAACCCGAACATTTCAGGTTAAAAGTGGAGTGGGGATGGGTGTCTGGCTGCCTTAAAACTACTCCCTATGTAATAACATGTAATAACATAGGGAGGCATTCAAGAGCCAGAACAGACTCTTCTCAAGGCTCTTCTCAGTGAGTGGAGCCTAATGATCCAGCTCACTATAAAGAGGCGGATTCCCATCATTATCGCCCAGAAGTCTGATACACTGGATGAAGATTGTTTACAGCTGGGCGATGCCATTTTAAGGAGGATTGTCACTCCCGATGACGTCATCAGGAATTAGGAAATTCCCCAAAAATGGTGGGGGTGCAGTATTTTAGATTTAAACAGTTTAGACCTAATCCGGACCAGAACAGTATCTTAAAGTTTGGGTTCGGCCAAATTTCAATGATTCCGTTCATCAATACTGAGGAGATGATTCAGCCTGAGATTCTGTGTCCTTGTCTGGCTTGTTAGTGCTAGAGAGGAGAGCTCAGCATTATGGGAAGTGAGGGAAGCTGCTCTGGTTTCAGTGCTCTGAACTGGTTTCACAACTAGGAAGTGCTGGTCAGTGGCGTAACTAGAAGCTGATGTGCAAAGTCTGTGCCAGGCCCCCGACTATAATGTATGGTTTATATTAACAGTCTTCTCCTATGGGAAAGTGACACCATAAGGGCCCCCTAAACCTCTCTGGCCCTGGTGCGACCGCACCCTCTGCACCCGCTCAAATTACGCCCTTGGTGCCGGTCCACTTTAGGAGAGGCTGAAGATGATTTTATAATTTGGGCTGATAGATATATCAGGATGGATCTCAGGTTAGGAAGAAGCCAGCAGCATAATACAGGTATCATTGAAATTGTAATCAATAACTATTTTCGGCCAGGTAACTTTGGAGTAGGTGCCATCTCACAAGGCATGTGTATTTCTCCATCCATGTACCACCACAGAGGATCTGCACCCCCCATACCAGGCACAATACCTGGCGGCCAAATATAACTAGTCCATGGTGAGATTTGCATAACTGAAGTAGCTCAGGACGTTCTGTGTTACAGAAGATAATGGAATGTATCTCTGCTCCTCTACACTCCGCTGATATAATTAATCACTATATTAATGAACATCCCTAGGTAAGTCGTCCCGAGCGTCCATCTCCAGGGGAGCGCATTACTTAATTCTTTGTGTAGTTTCTTAATTATTCTTTATATGACCCATTTCTGTGGATAGACGCTCGGCATGTCCCTGTATGTAAATGGATTCTCGGTCATTTCATCTTCTGGTGTATAATTGCTTTGTTTGATCTGTCTGTATAAGAGTGAATCTCATCTTACATAATGTAACCGCGATACCTGCTGTATACAATATACATGGGGTTTGTAGGATGCAGATTTTCCAGGCCCTGGACCCCAATGAAAAGTCTGTAATGGGGGGTGCCGCCAATCATGTGCCCCCTTCTTCTGAGGTCCGCAGACTTGCATGTGACCACTACTACTAAATATACATTGCTTAAAGGGATCCAGATCTGGGGGGGCCACAATATCTGGTTCATTGTGCACATGTATATTGACTTCGGAATCAGTTACACATTGCAATGGAAGTATTTTGTTATGGAAAATAGATTTATATTCCAGGATTGTAACTCCTCCCACTTCAGTCCTCACACTGCTGTGCTCACAGCCCCTCCTCTCTGAAAGTAGTTAATAGCTATAACCTGGGGTTTGTACTTAAAGGGGTTTTCCCATGAAGGAAAGTTTAGCCCTATCCATCATGAGCAGATGGCCACGCATGATCGTTCTGCTCCATTAATCTCTATGGATCTGGCGGAGATCGGTGAGCGCTGCGCTCGGCAATTTCCGTCACCTCCATAGAGATAAATGGAGCAGACCGGTCATGCGTGGCCGTCTGCTCCATTATTCTGAGGAGCGACGAGGGGTCTGGCCAACCCCTCGTTTTCATGATATGCGGGGGTCTCAGCACTGAGACCCCACTGATCAGCAAGTTAGGCCCTATCCCGTGGATAGAGCCTAACTGTCCTTCATGGGAAAACCCCTTTAAGTTTAATTTGTATTTAAGTTGGAACTGGAGTATTTTATAATTGTAGCTCCAGACGAAAAACATTTTTTTGTATATAAATCCATATTGCACAGTCCTGCTGCTACTAACACACACAAATATACTGTATGATTAGATAGATCTCCTGGGACAATAACTAACGCTGGATTAAGGTTTCATGGTCAGCTATCCTATAATGATATTGTAAATGTAGGTTTTTGTAAAATGTTTGTAGATATTTTTGGTTTTAGGATGATCACAGCTAATCCTCACACTTCCTAACCTGCTGTGAGAACTGTCCGCATCCATGGTGGGTAATACAGTCATCAGGTGGCTTCAGTACTGTAATAGTGGCCCGTGATGAGGTGCAGATCTCTGACGCCAACAACATCTGAGCCGCTCAGTTCCCGGCTACGAGGACAGATGCTCCATTATGAAGCCAATTCATCACACATGTGGCGGTCAGACACCTCATCTGCTCAATAGGGGGGGGGGTGGATTCTGCAAAACCTGCGCCCCTCTGAAAGAGGAGTGAAACTTATACTTGTAAGGACTGCAACTCATTTATATGATGGATGTACAGTATAATGGGCACATGACAATCATGGACTACACTACAGAACGTCCCACCGGGTTACGTAAAGGATCGGTTCTCAAGGTTTGTGCTTAAGTTGAATTTGTATGTAAGTCAGAACTGGTATATTTTGTAAGTTGTACTTCCAGACAAATTATAATTTGTTCCCAGTGACAATTGGATTTTCAAAATTTTGTGTGGCCAAGGTCACAAGGACCAACAATAAAGCTTCATCACAGCTGATCATTACAACCTGGGACTAAAGTAAAGAACCCAGGAAGCTTCACCGGAGGTCACAGTGGTCAGAGAAACATCTATAACTAGGGGTCGTCTGTAAGTCGGGCGTTTCTAAGTCGGGGACTTCCTGTCCTTGGATTTCGAGCATACATACTGATGCTCTCTCTCTTTAGTGTAAAGATTATGTTCTGTGGTGATTAAAATGGTTTTCAGGCCCAAATACTTTTAATGACCTCATCATAGATCTGACAGAGATGCCCTCTACACTAAATCCAGACAGAAGTAGACAGCTCTGCCCGTACGCCATGCTGTCCAGCCTCTATACTACGGATGGAGCTGTCTGCTCCCTGGAGTAACAGCATGTCGACAAAGGCCGTGGGGTAACTAGAAGCTGATGGGCCCCAGTACATAGTCTGTGCCAGGCCCCAACTATAATGTATGGTTTATAGTACTAGTCTTCTCATGTGGGAAAGTGACACTTAAAGGGCCCTCTTAACCCCTTGGGCCCAGTTGTGACAGCACCCTAAGTTACACCCTTGGTCAAAGGCCCTTTATTTTTGGTAAATTGGGAGCACTGCAAAAATACTCCACTCTTGGGGAAAAAATCGACAAAAATACTACAAAAAAAATGACACACAACATCCCCTCATTGATTGTATAATAAGGAACACAGGTGTATATATATTTATCTCATCTATTGGCTATACAGTGGGGCGGTAAAATTCTTGAAAGACGGGTGAGTGTGGACAACAGGCTGACCCATCTGAGGCCCCTGCCAGTGACAGCATTGGTATTCGTGCAACAAGGCCATTTTTTTCCCGGCAAGCGTCACACGTGTAACCCGATACGCGGCCGGGTGATGATGTACTCACGCTGCCGTGCATCATGTTCCTGTCAGTCCCACTGTAGCGGGGAGAAGAGAAGCAGAGGACGCAGGAGCACGGCTAAAGGTAAGTTTTATTATTTTCAACTACCAGACTAAATATATTATAAGCCCATTGCAGAACTATATATAGTAAGGGACCACCGTAGTAAGGGACTACTTATAATAAGGGACCCCATTGCAGGAATATGTATATTAAAGGGGCCACTAGAGGACTATATATAATAATAGTTGCAGTAATATATTTTTACATATAAAATTTTATATAAAGTGATCAAAATGTTGCAGTCCTCAAAAAGGTAGCAATAAAAACGTCAGCTCATCTCACAAAAAATGACACCTTACACATCTCCATACACCGAAGTATGAAAAAGTTATTAGCTCCAGAAGATGGTGATTTTCCGTACATATTAGGGCACATTTACTTACCTAGTCCCTGCGCGATCCCCGATCCGGACTGTCCGGTGAGGATGAAGTCTGCTGCGATTCATGAAGATCGAACGCCTGATATCCTGCATGTGTTGCTTCCCTGCTCAGGTCCGCCGGAGTTCACCTTCTTCTTCCCGGTGTATGTAAGTGCATGGCTTGCGACACAATTTTTAAGTTAAAACCTGCGGTTTGTCCGATCGTCCGACGGCCCGACCCCTGATTTGTGTCGCATGAAAGCAGACGCAATTGTGCCAAAATCCGATTGCATGCGCCAAAACCCCCCTTTTAAATACCTGTCCCAGTGGCGCAAAACGGAAATCATCGGGATGTCCGACGAAAGTGCGGTCCGCGGGGCTCTTAGTACATGAGCCCCATTGTTTTCATTTTTGAAAATGTTTTAAAACACAATTAAACCCATATATATTCGTTATTACCGTAATCGTAACGAACCAAAAAAATAAAGCAGACGTATTATTTGGAGCGCACAGTGAAAGTCGGAAAAACTGAACTGACATAAATACGTTTTTACGCCAATTTCACCACATTTGGAAATTTCTTTCCAGCTTCCCTGTACACGGCATAGAATAATAAATAACGTCACTGTGAAGTAAAATTTGTTACGCAGAAAATAAGAAAATAAGCCCTCACACAGATCTGTATATGGAAAACTGAAAACCATATAGCTTTTTGAAGAAGGGGAGCAAAAAGTGAACAAAAACGATACAATGAGAAGGGGTTAAAAAGTGTGGAGCACTCCTCTGTCCACACAACATGCTCTTCAGCAATGGTGAGTCTAGACTTTTGCTTCTTTCTACTAATGAGAGGTCTGGTCACAGGTAGAGTAGGCTCTCATTCCAAATGCTCTTAATTGTCGAGACACTGTATGACGAGACAGATCTTTACCCTGTGCAGTGCTGGACTGGAGAGCAATAACAGCTGCAGAGAATTACCCATGGAGATTCTCCACATTAGCCTGTCCTCTATTTCATTTGTCTTTTGGGGACAACCAGCCTTCTTGGTGGACTTAAAGGGCACCTACCACCCCGATTCTACCTATTAAGGTAGATCGGGTGGTAGGTGGATGTAAAGGACGTGAGGATAGAGTGACCCCATTGGTCTTCCAACTACTGCTGGAGGGTTTCAGTCACTTTGGAACGGCACCACATTTTTGCTTTGAAAACTGGAAAGTTAGGCGCCCATTAAAATAGGGGTTGTCAGATAATTAAGAAAATTAGCACCAGATGCCAGATGAACACCAATAACTTGCAGGTATCTGAAAGTTCTCTGATTTTGATCAGTGGGTTTTTACAATTATCTCATTTACATTTTTATTTTTAATCTTAAAATACAACTCATGTTACTCATGTTAATATATATTCACATTGGACTATGACCTTGATGGATGTTACATGATCCAAATTATAAGATGTTTTTTCAACATTTTTGTTAATACGTCTTCGTGTGTCACCCAACTATCCTACCTTCCATTTTTTTAGATCCTCCAGTTCTTCTCTCTGTTATGATGATCTTTGGTTCCTTGATGGCTCCTTAACCCCTGACATAGGTGGATAAATTGGACCATACCCTATGCCTTATTATTCACTCTAGGTCTATTCTATAGTAATGACAGCCGCTCCCTTAAGGTCGCCCTAGTCATACGCTCCCTTCATCTGCTCAGGGTCACATTGAGGCTCAGATTTTGTCACGTCTGTTGACAGGGTTAAGAAGGAGCCATCCAGGCAACATGAATCTGAAGTGTCTCTTTGTACTGGAGTCGGCACATATTGTGTCGGAGGAACCTGAGTGCCGCAGCAGAGCCCAATGTACCGTGCACAATGTTAATGAATCAAAGAGTCAGTCACGGCGAGTACGTGCAGATGCCATGCAGCTCGTGGTGCAATGCAGACACATTCTTCTGCTCTTCAAGCTGCCGCTATCTTCTATGGGTTCACACAAGGTTTCAAAACATTCCAAAGTAAGAATAAAATCACAATAAATTAAAGTGATTTTAAATTTATTTTTAAGAAAGTCTACTTATTCATGGCCTCAGAACTCAGAGTCGGATTGTTCTGCCCCCTCATCTGACTCTAATCATGTCTGACAGTCTGATTGCTATGGATACTCTGCGGGCCGCAAGCAACGTGCTGTGTGCTGTAGCTTGCGGCCTGGCGGGTGAGCACTGGTCAATCTGCTGATGTCCGTAGGAAGTGACTGTCCCTACCGCAAAGACAGGCAGAAAGAGGACCTGCTCTATCTCTTGCAGGGTGGGGGGTCGTGGCGGGTGGGGGGTCATATCCGTTGCGGTGGGGAACAGAGGTGAGCGGACCCAACATTCAAGTTCGGATTTGTCCTCCTGACTGCTCAGCCCGCAGGCTGTATAAGCGGGGGGCTGCAGGACTGGCCGTGCTCTGGCTCCTTTAAGGGGCACGGTCCCTCCTGCTCTCCCCCTCCCCTTTCCTCCGATGTTAAATTTTCATTGGTGGCCAGTGAGTTCCGCTGGCCACTGGGGGGCAGCGGGCCAGGATATTTATTCTTGAGCGCGGAGCTAGCCAGCCTCTTTGACTGCTCCGCGCTCAAGAGATCCCACCCACCCTCCCTATGTTAATATTGTATTTTATTGGTTTTTGTTAATTTTTATTCTTTGATCTTTGTTATTGCGTTATTCATGTTAGTTGTTGGTAGTCACAGCTTGGCCTGTGGTGGAATCTTGACCCTCTCGGCGGTTAGTTAAATCACCTGACGGAACAACTAGGACATGCCCCCGCGGAGGCGGGGCCAGGCATGCAAGGTGAAGTTAGGGTAAGGGTCAGGGTTCTTCCCACAGGTCATTTAATCTGTTATGTAAATAATAAAGCTGTGGCCGACCCCCTGTTTTTATCCCAAGAGTTGTAGTTGTGTTGGTTTTTGGGAAAGGGGGAGTGGGGTACACTTTGGTTGGGTAACGTTAATACGGTCAGTCCGGGCTGTTCAGCTGCCAATCCAGCAAATGTATGCTCCCAGCAACTAGGCTTGGCTATGATTGGCGACGGGGATACCCCTTGCCAATTACAGCCATGACAAGTTATTAGGGACATCTTTTTTTCCCGGATTGGCTGTTTCGCCACTAATCCGGCATTAAATCTTGGTCAGGTGCCTGAACCTAAACATCATGTCCGCTCATCTCTAGAGGCAAACAGTGCCTCATGGTCCGGTGCTACTTGCCTAATAAAAGTCAATGGAGCCATAAATTAGTCGCAGTTTGTGCAGCAGGCCCAAATCCAAAGCACCCGGGCGCATGCATGAAGACTTGCAACAATTCATTTCAGGAAGTAATCTAGAACCCAATTTCAGAAAGTGCACTGTGGGTGGAGCTTGTCTATAGACAAAATATGTTTCCCCCAGAAATGTTGCCCCTTTAGCTGTGATTTACATTGTGATTTTTAACCTCTCTGTATATTTTATGGCTGTTTGCAGGAAAATCTGGCTTATTGACCGGCCCCAATGCACTTTCAGGCTGATTTGCATATTCCAAAAATTTAATTATCTCTAAAACGATTGATAAGTTTTTAGCAACAAAGGAATGTTTCTACTCCTATTAAAGGACCCAACTTGGCCCTGCAATTGGTTTGGGTGGCATTTATGCCTGAACAAAAACCCTTTAAGCTCATCTCTGTTTTAATGATACACAAGTACTAAATTATTTTCCCTTCAATTTCTATTTAGACTTCAGATACCATGACATATTTTTATTCCTGGTTGCTAGAATCACACACCAGTGGCTGCTTCCACTGTCTTCTATGAACCCACCATCATCAATATTACAAACCATAGAATTCCCCTCCAATTCCTGCCCCCCATTTATTTCATGTTGTGCGTGTCTATGAATGGAAGGGTCGCTGGATCATATTCTGCAATGATAAACTACTGCAAAACACAAAGTGCCGAAGGATGCAATAACCACACGAGAAAATAAAGACATGACCAAGGTGGCTATGGGTTCCGCAGCAGGGTGACCGGCCCCATCATTTGTCACCCTTAACAACACTGGGACATTAGGCCAGGATCTGCTGGCAGAAAATTCCAAGTTTCTAAAAATAGATAATTCACAGCTTGAATCTAGTTATCATTTATCAGTAATGACGGTTGTAAGTGGCCAAATATCCCTGCTCCAAACTCCCGATGAATGGATGCATGGAGCTACACAAAGAATTATCTGCATGCAAATTAGGGAGACAGACATTGCTTGCCATCCTGAAATTCTTCAAAGAAATTGATTGTGGGTTTAATAGACATACCATTCATATAAACATTCAGATTAACTATTTGGGATAAACTGAGACATGTGTTTGTAAGGAGTAAACCTTGAATTCAGCATTTTACCAAATTCTCCTCTGCTCTATTACTAATTCCTAATTTTGCCCTGTGCAAACTCCATCTCTAATTCTCAGTTTCCCCCTCTGCAGGCTCTATCTCTAATTCTCAGTTTTCCCCTCTGCAGGCTCTATCTCTAATTCTCAGTTTTCCCCTCTGCAGGCTCTATCTCTAATTCTCAGTTTTCCCCTCTGCAGGCTCTATCTCTAATTCTCAGTTTTCCCCTCTGCAGGCTCTATCTCTAATTCTCAGTTTTCCCCTCTGCAGGCTCTATCTCTAATTCTCAGTTTTCCCCTCTGCAGGCTCTATCTCTAATTCTCAGTTTTCCCCTCTGCAGGCTCTATCTCTAATTCTCAGTTTTCCCCTCTGCAGGCTCTATCTCTAATTCTCAGTGTTCCCCTCTGCAGGCTCTATCTCTAATTCTCAGTGTTCCCCTCTGCAGGCTCTATCTCTAATTCTCAGTGTTCCCCTCTGCAGGCTCTATCTCTAATTCTCAGTGTTCCCCTCTGCAGGCTCTATCTCTAATTCTCAGTGTTCCCCTCTGCAGGCTATATCTCTAATTCTCAGTGTTCCCCTCTGCAGGCTCTATCTCTAATTCTCAGTGTTCCCCTCTGCAGGCTCTATCTCTAATTCTCAGTTTCCCCTCTGCAAGTTCTTTCTCTAATTCTCAGTTTCCCCCTCTGCAGGCTCTATCTCTAATTCTCAGTTTCCCCTCTGCAGGTTCTTTCTCTAATTCTCAGTTTCCCTCTCTGCAGGCTCCATCTCTAATTCTCAGTTTTCCCCTCTGCAGGCTCTATCTCTAATTTTCAGCTGACTTAGAGCTGGTAGAATTTGATGGTTAAATGAACCCATACTGTACATGAAGCTTTCCATTTTGCCCTCCCAAAAAAGAGGTTTCCTGTCTTTATGCTAAACGTCATGGACATTAAGGGAGTTCTTCTATCATAAAACTACTTATCAAGGTATATCCCATGGTAGGTTTCTAGTAATGTTCTAAGCCCTAATATATCTTTACCTAATCCTATAACACATTCTTTAAAGGGAATCTGTCACCAGGGACCTCATTTTCACTAAAGACAGGTTGCAGAAGCCCATCACACCTGCATTGCAAATATGTCTTTCTACTTTCTCTAAGCATTTGCATTACAATATAGTTGTGTGTTATAACTTACATCTCACCCTGACAGAATCCTCTGTGTAGTCCCAGGGGTTGGGCTTTGGTTTGGATGCATTTCACAAAACATGTCACATATCTGTGATGCAGACTCCTCAGCTCTAAGCCCCCACCTTTGTGCTCCTGTACAGGAGCACAAAGGTGGGGGCTTAGAGCTGAGGAGTCTGCACGACAGACAAGTCACATGGTTTTTGATACAATGCATCCAAAGCAATGCCCAACGCACACTATACCTTTAAAACACCAATGTACCATATATCTTTTAGGCACTGTAAGTTCTGAAATTTGGAGGCTAATTCATCAACAAACACTCAATTTCTGCAATGTGGCATGCTGCATTATCTTGCTAAAAAAACAACTGTAAATTTCCGATGGAGGCCAGTACTTGGTCTGAAAAAGTAGATGTCACATGTCACAGTAAAAACCACATAATACCCAAGGTCTCTGAGCAGAACATAACTCAGAGCATCAGATTCATCAGGCCAGGTCGCCTTCATCCATTGCACATACCAGTTCTGATGTTTAAATAGGTTGCACCAACTTTGATTGTTGGGGTTGTGCCAACAATCTGATCGGTGGAGTCTGACTGCTGGGACCCCCTGAAACAACAAAAATGCGCTGCTGTCATTCATAAGAGCGGGAGTCCCGTTCTCACTAGTTGGATAAAGCATGGTCTACCTGATGCTCCATTGAATACTCTGGGGGCTATTTATTATTGGTTTTCCTGGGCGTAGAAAAAGGCTCAAAAAAGTCGCATTGGGGTTTTTTGGGACTTTTCTCTGCTAAAAAGTCCCACAGGACTATATACACCTATTTATTAATCTGGTGTCAACATAGAGCTACTACTAGTATAACACTGTACAAAGCCAGATTCATGACTTGCAAAAAGTCCCATAAAATGTCCTACAGTTACTCCAGTCCCCTACTGGTCTATGTGCTGGGAATTTTTATGCATTTTTAGACTTTTTGAAAAAAAGTCAGGAAGTAGAGCATAAGTACATTTATTTAAGGGCCAAAGGCATTCTAATAAACCTGATTGGCAGCAGAGCTCCAAAAACAGATATAGCACTGTCCCAAGGAGACGCCTAATGATACATAACCCCCTCTTGTTTACCAATTTCCGATGCTCCGCGTACTGAATGGAGCAGTAGGACACATCCTCGACTTCATTCAGGCTTTATTCAATTAGTGAACTCTGGGGCTCCTTTCTTGTGATCAGTGAAGGTCCGACTGCTGGAAGAGGGGAGAACAATCAATGTTGATATAACACGTTAGCAAAATTCATTAAAGGGAAACTGTCACCACATTTTTTTACTAATACAGGTGGTGTCAGGAGCCCTAGTAATTATTTGACCCTCTTCTTTTAACTAAAAATTGTTTCCCTCAGATTCCCATAAAATCAGAGTTATAAACTTGCCTGGTATACAGGAATCTATAAAGCGAGTTGAGGGGCGTATCCTAATATCATGTGACTAGGGTGACATCATCACAGGTCCGTTAGCCTCTTAACATTGGCGGCAAACTGTACGCTATGCACATATCTGACCACATAAAAAATCACAGCATTCCTGCATGGACTTCTACTCCTCTCCATGCAGGCTGCTTTGGTTTCACGTGATATGAGGCTGTGATTTCATAACATGCTTGGTGTACAGTTTGCTCATGTAAGAAGGCTTAAGGATCTGCGATGATGTCACCCTGGTCACATGACATTACTGCATGAAAAAGGAGGCCACGCCCACCTCGACTCACTATAGACATCCTTAGATACCAAGTAAAATCATAAAGTTGAATATATGGGTATCTGAGGAGAACTAATTTTTAGCTAAAAGAAGGGTGTCAGTTAGTTACCAGGGCTCTATGGGAACCTAACACTAGCTGTATCTTTGAAAAATGTGGTGACAGGTTCCCTTTAATAAAATTCAAATAATTTTCCCAAAAACTGAATGACCCCCAACGTCTCTATTTCTGCAAACAAAGTCTAGACACAAACCTGGAGTCAAATGGTATAAATTATTTATTTGGGGACATATATTGCAACCTCTATTGAAAATTCAGAAATCAATCTACTATTCTGATAAATCAATACTGCTCTCGATCCCATTGAAACAACGGGTCATCTTGATATATCTTCATATATGCATCTCATGTATGACTACCTATGTATATAATACTTATATACATCAACATACATATATCATCTTGGCTTGAACTTATATGTACATACATCTATATATATATATATTTCTCTGAATGAATTTGGGAGGGTCGGGGGGAGGGGGGGATTTTGATGGGACTTGCATTTGTTCGCTCTATGTTTTTTGTTTATATTTTTGTCTTGATGCGCTTCTTTCCAAATTCATCAAAGGGTG
Source organism: Engystomops pustulosus (assembly GCF_040894005.1). NCBI lineage: Eukaryota > Metazoa > Chordata > Amphibia > Anura > Leptodactylidae > Engystomops > Engystomops pustulosus. The sequence continues at coordinate 203,520,829 of NC_092413.1, read as the reverse complement.
CAAATGAGGTAAGAATTAAGGCAAACCTAAAAGGCATGCAAATGAATACATATATATTCACCGACATCACAAGCACATGTGTGTAAGGGACGGGGTAGATCCATGAGCCGAAGTCATGTCCCTCCGCCTGCCCGGGACTACTTTACAGCAGGTGAGATGCGCTAGTCGGAACAGTAACATCGCCATGGCACTCAGTGTCACTACCACTAACACGTAAAAAGAGACGCACAGCTATAGCATCAGTAAAACAATAAATAGTATCATTATGCGGTACATTACTGATGCACAGGCTTCAGGGACTCATGAAATTACATTGCACACTTCACATTGTGGCAGTTCAATTTTTTTTCCTGTTTTTTTTTGTTTGTTTTTTGTGTTTGTTTCTTTTTTTTTTAATATATATATAGTATATACTTTTAAAATTCTTTAGCAAATGACATTCTCATGCACACGAGTGTCTCAAACACAAGAAGCAAGTCCATTTATAGGTAGTCCAAGCAATTATTTTTGATTTTTTTTAGAATATTTTTTTTTCTCTTTTTTTTTCTTTAACTGTTTTCGTTGTGGAAATAGCTGCAAACTGAATGGAACATTGACGGTTTTTTTTTTTATTATTGTGCAGTCCGAAACGCATCAGGGTGAACTCATTTCTGAATGTCACACTGGAGCAGTAATACGATGGAAGGGTCGCTTTTTGCGGCTTCTTTGAATTCATCCAGTGTGATTTGGTCGTCTTTGTTCTTATCCATCTTGCTGAAGATCTTGTCTACCCGCTGCTCGGGCGTCAGGCCGTCCTCGTTCATTTTCATCATTATCACAGTGCCCACCATTTTGTAGATAGCCTGAGGATGGAAGGAAACACATAGATTACTGATGGCGGACCACCAGATACATATGAGGAACGGTTCACTTCTCTGTATAAATAACATATCGGGCCACATATTGGGGGTCATTTACTAAGGGCATGAATTTTTACAGCGATTTACCCGAATTTTTCAGTTTTGCGACGCGATCGTATTGTGGCGCGTTGGCGCCGGCATGCACGCGACGGAAAACGGGGGGCATGGCCATACGAAAACCCGGTGAAGTTCAGTGCATTCCGATGAACTTCAGCGCAGCAGCGACACCTGGTGGACGTCGGAGGAACTACCTTAGTGAATCCCGTCATAACCCGAATCCTCCGCAGAGAACGCGCCCTGGATCGCGAATGGACCGGGTAAGTAAATCTGCCCCATTGTTTTTTGTTTTATTAGTGACATTTTTGGCGCCTTTTTCCATCAGTTCGCCGGAGTTTGCTGTGTAGCAGTAATCCTGGTTTGCGCCTTATTAGTCATTTTTTCTCCTTCTTTCCAATGTCGCACTTAATTTTAACATTGATTAAAAATTGAACAGAAACGCTCCAGTCCTGACTATGTGTAGGAAAGCCAAAAAATTAGAAAAAAACAGCATTTGACGAAGAGCTGAGTCTACAAAGACAAAAGGGGCGCAAAAAAGACAAGAAAAGGGCGCAAATCACAGCAAAACAAAAGGAAAATATGTTAAATGACCCCTGTGTACTAGTCTTATGTATCAAATATTAGAAAGTTCTAAAAAAATATGATTTTTCCTTTTGCCTTCTGTTTTCCGTATTCTAATAAATGGGGGTGGATGTACTAAGGCCGTCACTGTCATTGATTTATTATGCAGCCGCATCCCCCTCCTCTCCTCTATACAATGTATGTAGATGTATCTCCCTCTTCTTCACTCTTCTATCTAATGTATTGTGCAGCTGCACCCCCTCCTCACTATTCTGTATTATATTCTGTATTAACTGTATCCCCCTCCTTTAATCCACATCCACATATACTGTAATATGCAGTTGCATCCCCCTAGATACTATGTTATAAAGCTGCTTCCCCCTCCTCTCCTCTATCTACTGTATTGCACAGCTGCTTCCCCCTCCTCTCTTCTATCTACTGTATTGCACAGCTGCTTCCCCCTCCTCTCCTCTATCTACTGTATTGGACAGCTGCTTCCTCCTCCTCTCCTCTATCTACTGTATTGCACAGCTGCTTCCCCCTCCTCTCTTCTATCTACTGTATTGCACAGCTGCTTCCCCCTCCTCTCCTCTATCTACTGTATTGGACAGCTGCTTCCTCCTCCTCTCCTCTATCTACTGTATTGCACAGCTGCTTCCCCCTCCTCTCCTCTATCTACTGTATTGGACAGCTGCTTCCTCCTCCTCTCCTCTATCTACTGTGTTGGACAGCTGCTCCCCCCTCCATTATATACTGTGTTATTCAGCTATTTTCCCTATATACTGCATTATGCAGCTGGATCCCCCTCCTATACTTTATATACGGTTTATGTATCTGTATTCTCCTCCTTTCCCGAGCCTCTCCTATAGTCTGTAGTAATCAGCTGCACTCCTCCTCTCCTCTATATAAAATATTATGCAGCTACATCCCTCTCCTCCCCTCTTTTCTATATACTGTATTATGCAGCTACTCTGTAGTAGGGAAGTATATCCAGTCGCAAGTTTGGTCAGATATACATCCTCATAGACGGCAATAGGTGACGTATATGGGGGTGTGGCACCGTACCATGCACAGGGAAAAGATAGAACATGCTCTATCTTTCCCTGTACACACAGCTGGGTGCCGTGCATCGCTATGGAGAGGGGATGGCGTGAGCAGTGTTGACCTAGCTAGGCCAGCTTCATCCCCCTCCTTTCCACTATATACTGTAGTATGTAGCTGCATCCCCCTTCTCTCCTCTATATACTGCATTATCTAGCTGCATCACCCTCCTCTTTATACTGTAGTATGTAGCTGCATCCCCCTCTTCTCCTCTATATACTGTAGTATGTAGCTGCACCCCCCTCCGTTCCTCTACATACTTTAGTATGTAGCTGCATCCCCCTCCTCTCCTCTATATACTGTAGTATGTAGCTGCATCCCCCTCCTCTCCTCTATGTAGTGTAGTATGTAGCTGCATCCCCCTCCTCTCCTTAATATACTGTAGTATGTAGCTGCATCCCCTCCTCTCCTCTATCTACTGTATTGCTCAGCTGCTTCCCCCTCCTCTTCTCTATCTACTGTATTGGACAGCTGCAGTATTAGTAGTATGTAGCTGCATCCCCCTCCTCTCCTCTATGTACTGTAGTATGTAGCTGCATCCCCTGCTCTCCTTAATATACTGCAGTATGTAGCTGCATCCCCCTCCTCTCCTCTATATACTGTAGTATGTAGCTGCATCCCTCTCCTCTATATACTGTAGTATGTAGCTGCATACCCCTCCTCTCCTCTATATACTGTAGTGTGTAGCTGCATCCCCTCCTCTCCTCTATATACTGTAGAATGTAGCTGCATCCCCTCCTCTCCTCTATATACTGTAGAATGTAGCTGCATCCCCTCCTCTCCTCTATATACTGTAGAATGTAGCTGCATCCCCTCCTCTCCTCTATATACTGTAGAATGTAGCTGCAGCCCCCTCTTCTCCTCTATATACTGTCGTATGTAGCTGCATCCCCTCCTCTCCTCTATATACTGTAGTATGTAGCTGCATCCCCCTCCTCTCCTCTATATACTGTAGTATGTAGCTGAATCCCCCCCTCTCCTCTATATACTGTAGTATGCAGCTGCATCCCCCTCCTCTCCTCTATGTACTGTAGAATGTAGCTGCATCCCCCTCCTCTCCTCTATATACTGTAGTGTGTAGCTGCATCCCCCTCCTCTCCTCTATATACTGTAGTATGTAGCTGCATCCCCCTTCTCTACTCTATCTACTGTAGTTTGTGGCTGCATCCCCCTCCTCTCCTCTATATACTGTAGTGTGTAGCTGCATCCCCTCCTCTCCTCTATATACTGTAGTATGTAGCTGAATCCCCCTCCTCTCCTCTATATACTGTAGTATGTAGCTGCATCCCCCTCCTCTTCTCTATATACTGTAGTATGTAGCTGCATCCCTCTCCTCTCCTCTATATACTGTAGTATGTAGCTGCATCCCCCTCCTCTCCTCTATATACTGTAGTATGTAGCTGCATCCCCCTCTTCTCCTCTATATACTGTATTGTGCAGCTGCATCCCCCTCCTCTCCTCTATATACTGTAGTATGTAGCTGCATCCCCCTCCTCTCCTCTATATACTGTAGTATGTAGCTGCATCCCCCTCCTCTCCTCTATATACTGTACTATGTAGCTGCATCCCCCTCCTCTCCTCTATATACTGTAGTATGTATCTGTAGTATGTATATGTTCTCCTATAGACTGTAGTAAGCAGCTATATCCCCCTCCTTCCTTCTCTTGTATATACTGTAATACATGCACCCTCCTCCCTCTTTTATATGACAATATTACTGTAGATGTATTTTGGGAACATTTAAATGTTTTAGGAAACTACACAATGAAGACGAGTTTGATGCTACTTTACAGTAAAAAAAACATAAGTTTCTTGTAGTCATGCTCTACTTTTATTATGCCGGAACAATAGAAATGTCAGCGCAGCGGGAGGAAATCCCAGCAGGAGAGATTTTTCACAGAGTGTGTCTGTCGGGAGAGATGTTTCTTTATATATATGTTATGTCAGGAGATCTCCTGAGACTACACAAGGGGCTTGGGGGTATGGCTACTGCTTTTAGTGGATGAAGTAGGAACGGTAAACCCTGCTGTGACTACGAGGGAAGTAGGGAGTACTTTGTACGGGCCTAGGGGTTATGGGTAAAAAAAACCATTTGTCTCATCTTATAGGATGGACCTGCGTCTTTCTATGACCTTATATACTATGAGGGAACTGCTGTAGGGGGATTGGGATGGACAGAGTCGGGATGGATAATGGAAGTACAGGAGAAGTGTCGGGGTCCACTGTCATTACTAGAATATAAAGACCAACATTCTGGGGGAGATTAATCAAGTTTCTGAGGTAAAACTGTTCTAGTTGAGCACAGAAACCAATCAGAGCTCAGCTTTAATTTGATAAACAGCTGTGGGAAAATGAAAGCTGAACTCTGATTGGTTGCCATGGGCAACTAGAATAGTTCTACTCTAACTGTGTTCACAGTTTCAACCAGGCCCTGATCTTTTTATTTTTGGGCTCACATCATGTGAATATATACAGATCGTTCCCAGCAGAGGTCACGCCGCTCCTGCAGAACGGGATCGCTTTGTTGCTATGGCGGCGTAATATTTTCATTTACTCGTGTTAATATTTGAGACAATAATGAAATAACAGGCAATAACCGCGGCCGCAGCGTCAGACGAGGCAATTCTCTCCTGGCAGGGCTAACTCTGATTAATGGCGATAATTAACCGGCGAATTCCTTGTATCTAACGCTGCAAAAAACTCAACACAACAGGCCAGTCACTCTGGATCAGTGAACCAAGGTCCCGGTCCCGGATCACTGATCCAGGACACAATATCAAGTCAATGTTTATTCATGACGCGTTCCCTCGAGTATATATAGTACAATAGCTTATTACATTCTATTTTATGGCTGTTATTGTGCTGGCTGTACCCAATCGTGAAATAAATGGGACCCTATGTGAGGATTCAAAATGGCCGACTATTGGACAAGGGCCCGTTTTTAAAACTGGAATTATTCCACGTATAGTCCTCTCTTTATTCTGTGACCCAAACCTTCCCATCTAATCAACGCGATAGCTGATCTCAGGATAGCGATGTGGTAATGGAGTATCAAGATGCCAGCGGCTACCTCCTTTATAGTAACTGAGTAGAGCATAGGCACCGAAACAGGGCACCCATGGCTCCCCTAGATAGCATGACTGGCTTTATCGTGTTTAAAGGCAGCTGCCACCATCTTGACCCCATGGATGTGGTGTATTTACTTTACATGTGATCTTGGGGGGTAAAAAATATTACAGGTTCTTACACTATCATGTGGTCACCAAAGACATTTATGAAATTTCTCACAAAAGTGAACAGTCACTTAAGAAAGATTGTCTCATGTGATGCTTTTTGGAAGAAGCTAAACCCTCAGCAAATTTTCCCTTCTCCTACAGCGCCACCACTGGGTAAATGCAGCATTACACATTTCACTATGAAATCAAGTATTGTTCAGACAAGCTGGGTCCTCCAGGTAGAGAGACGCTAATTTTAAGTTCTTTTCAATGGGGTCAAGGTCTTTTCAGGCAGATTGTTACCTGCATCTTGTGGATAGGGGAAAACAATAAAACTTTTTTACAAACCCCTCTGTCCTAAAGAAAACTATAAGGACATCACTAAGCTGAAGCACAAGACAAATATTTATGTGGGCCACGTAACAATACTTTATTCAAGGCCAGAGAATGCTGTAGCTACACTAATGCAGAAACATATCTTGTTTAATCCCTGAATTGCGTGGTTTTGATGAAAAAACAATTATAAAATGATAATGAGGCTCTGTTGCTCCTGTGGCTGCTTAGTGCTTCTTCTCTTCTCTAATTATGCCGAGAATACGTCATCACTGTGTTGTTCCTGACAGGCAGAAGTAATCAATCACTGAACCATCCCCCAGCTACTGTGTATGAGTAATCCAGCTATGGTTGATTAGTTCTGTCTGGACCGTTCAGAAAGCTCTGTGTAATGTGTTTCTGTAGGCAGCCAGCCATGGTCCTGAATTGTATAGTTGTTTTTTGAGCAATACCACTAAGGGATTAAACAAGATATGTTTCTGCATCAGGGTAGCTACAGCATTCTCAAGGTATGTTTGGTTTACAATACATTAAAAAATGGTAGATTTCCTTTAAGTTTCCACAGAAAGGAAGTGGAAATGCCCCTAAGACCAGGAGGAAAAGCTCCTCATCGCCATAATTCTGACCTCTGAATATGCACCTTATGCTGGACCACAACAATAGATCACCTAATCACGTTTTAGCGATAATACTGCTCCCGGTGTGCAGATCATTCACCAGGCTTCAATATATGCTAACCCAGCTGTGCATCTTCTCTGCAAACCCGGGTGGCCGGGGTGCTGCATTGCAGAGGGGTCCGTTGCACCACACCAGTGCTGTGTATCCTTCATTCTCAGTATTGGTGGGGCGAGCTTACCAAGCGAAATCTCCAAACTTGTTCTCATTAGTCTTGTACATGGCAATAGCAGCTATGTCTATTTAGCTGGAATCTACAGAATAACTCGCCCCCGTGATGTCTCCCATATCATTATCTGTTGGTGTGATGCCCTGTAGCCTCCAGCGCCGGCTCTCTGTGTATGCCTGCCTCTGCCGCACGTCCATAATTCATAAGATTAGGAATGTATTAACACAACATTGTGACAGCGAGCTGCGTCTGTATGACAATGCGCTCTCCCATGTACCCACTGGCCCGAGGTTACAGCACTGATGATCTCGGACTTACATTTATTCATCGCTGGAATAACCTCAGTGATGATGCAGCAGTGCCGACATTGTCAATTCGTGTGTAGGCTACATGGCCAGTGTTATGTACCAGGACCATGGAAATGGAAGAACATTATCAGGTGGTGTTATGTACCAGGACCATGGAAGTGGAAGAACATTACCAGGCAGTGTTATGTACTAGGACCATGGAAGTGGAAGAACATTACCAGGCAGTGTTATGTACCAGGACCATGGAAGTGGAAGAACATTACCAGGCAGTGTTATGTACTAGGACCATGGAAGTGGAAGAACATTACCAGGCAGTGTTATGTACCAGGACCATGGAAATGGAAGAACATTATCAGGTGGTGTTATGTACCAGGACCATGGAAGTGGAAGAACATTACCAGGGGGTGTTATGTACCAGGACCATGGAAATGGAAGAACATTATCAGGTGGTGTTATGTACCAGGACCATGGAAGAGGAAGAACATTATCAGGAGGTCTTATGTACCAGGACCATGGAAGAGGAAGAACATTACTCGGTGGTGTTATGTACCAGGACCATGGAAGTGTAAGAACATTACCCGGCAGTGTTATGTACTAGGACCATGGAAGTGGAAGAACATTACCAGGGGGTGTTATGTACCAGGACCATAGAAGAGGAAGAACATTACCAGGGGGTGTTATGTACCAGGACCATAGAAGAGGAAGAACATTACCAGGCAGTGTTATGTACCAGGACCATGGAAGAGGAAGAACATTACCAGGGGGTGTTATGTACCAGGACCATAGAAGAGGAAGAACATTACCATGCAGTGTTATGTACCAGGACCATGGAAGAGGAAGAACATCACCAGGCAGTGTTATGTAGCAGGACTATAGAAGTGGAAGAACATTACCCGGCAGTGTTATGTACCAGGACTATAGAAGTGGAAGAACATTACCCGGCAGTGTTATGTACCAGGACCATGGAAGAGGAGGAACATTACTCGGTGGTGTTATGTACCAGGACTATAGAAGTGGAAGAACATTACCAGGCAGTGTTATGTACCAGGACCATGGAAGTGGAGGAACATTACCAGGCAGTGTTATGTACCAGGACCATGGAAGTGGAGGAACATTACTCGGTGGTGTTATGTACCAGGACTATAGAACTGGAAGAACATTACCAGGCAGTGTTATGTACCAGGACCATGGAAGTGGAGGAACATTACTCGGTGGTGTTATGTACCAGGACCATGGAAGTGGAAGAACATTACCAGGCAGTGTTATGTACCAGCACCATGGAAGTGGAGGAGCATTACCAGGCAGCGTTATGTACCAGGACCATGGAAGAGGAAGAACATCACCAGACGGTGTTATGTACCAGGACTATAGAAGTGGAAGAACATTACCAGACGGTGTTATGTACCAGGACTATAGAAGTGGAAGAACATTACCAGGCAGCGTTATGTACCAGGACTATAGAAGTGGAAGAACATTATCAGGTGGTGTTATGTACCAGGACCATAGAAGTGGAAGAACATTACCAGGCAGCGTTATGTACCAGGACCATGGAAGAGGAAGAACATCACCAGACGGTGTTATGTACCAGGACTATAGAAGTGGAAGAACATTACCAGACGGTGTTATGTACCAGGACTATAGAAGTGGAAGAACATTACCAGGCAGCGTTATGTACCAGGACTATAGAAGTGGAAGAACATTATCAGGTGGTGTTATGTACCAGGACCATAGAAGTGGAAGAACATTACCAGGCAGCGTTATGTACCAGGACTATAGAAGTGGAAGAACATTACTCGGTGGTGTTATGTACCAGGACCATAGAAGAGGAAGAACATTACCAGGGGGTGTTATGTACCAGGACTATAGAAGTGGAAGAACATTACTCGGTGGTGTTATGTACCAGCACCATGGAAGTGGAAGAACATTACCCGGCAGTGTTGTGTACCAGGACCATGGAAATGGAAGAACATTAGGAGGCGGTGTAATGGACCAGGACCATGGAAGTGGAAGAACTAGACCAGGACCATAGTGCCAAAGAGAAGATGATGGAAGTAGAAAAACATTACCAGGCGGTGTTATCTCGCAGTAGAGCGTAGCCCCTGACACTACATCCATCTTACTTTGTGCTGTGTTAATTACTGCCCTCCATGAAAGCTTTCATCTATTCCGGTGGTGACGCATATCGTAACGCTACGCTGGAGACAGATAATCACTAACCTCTATGATCTCCAGCATCTCCACTCGGGTGATTTTACCATCTCCGTCCAGGTCATACATATTGAAAGCCCAATTTAGTTTCTGTTCAAAGCTTCCCCTTGAAGTGATGGACAGTGCGCAGATGAACTCTCTGAAGTCGATGGTTCCATCGCCGTTTTTATCAAAGGTCCTGAAAGCGTGCTGGGCGAACTTTGATGCGTCTCCATATGGGAAGAACTGGCAAAGAGATAGGAAAGAAAATCAGTATTAAGAGCTTTATATAACATCAGTACATTGCATAACCATGAGGCCAAGGGTTGGATCCAGCCACTATTTTACTGTTACACAGCTCCAAATCCTCTGCACGTCCAAAGAATTACAAAGAGCTCTGTGTAAGAGAAATATAGTATAAAATAAACTTTATTACATCCAAACATCAATGTATTGATCATTTCCATATGAGAAGTACATGGTTAGGAGGGGTTTTCCAACTCAGAAGGTAAAGTAATCTTGTTGGACATGTGCTCACACTGCTTTGTTCTTGTCCTCACACTGCTTTGCTCTTATCCTTACACTGCTTTGCTTTTGGCTTTTTGGCAATTACAGCTTTGCCTGCGGCATGTAAAGGATAACACCTGCAACGGGTGTCAGCAATGATAGAACGTGTTGTCGTTGGGGAGTGTGAACCTAACCCGGACTTATAACTGAAGTCCAGGCTTGTGTTCTGCCTACCAGAACCCGAAATGTTTGGTACGACCCTGAACATTGCGGATTGGGTCCGCTCATTACTAGCCATGATGTCACCATGATACACCATAGATCCTGCTCCTCTAAGAAGCTTATAAGAAGGACGTTGTAGAGTAGTACTGAGAAGTGCAATCAGAAGTCTCAAATTCAGCATGATGTGAAAAGTACAACACTCACTAGAAGCTCCAGCATTGTCCCTGTCTGTGTCTATCAATGTCATGTACTATGGGGCATATTTACTAAGAACAGTGCAGTCTGTACTATGTGCAGTTTGCCCGTGTAGTGTACAGGGGGTGCCAGATTCATGATTTCTGGCGCATGTTCTGCATGAATCTGGCGCCCCTTGCACAGCTCCGACGGAGTGCACCAACTTTTTTTTTGCTGCACCTTTAAAGAACATCTACCAACAGGATGAAGGATTGTAAACCAAGCACACTGACTGCTCTTCTTTTATCTTCTTATTCCCTGGTTTTTACAAAACAGGCTTTTAAAATTATGCAAACGAGCATAAGGAGCTCCAGGCTCCATAGGTGTTACTGGACCCTGGAGCCCTTAAAGCTCATTTGCATAATATTGAAAGCCTTTTTTTTCTTAAAAATTAGGGCAAAAGAAGATTAAAGAAGAACATATCCTGCCAGAGGGGACACACACCAGTATGTCAGTGTACTTGGTTTACAATCATTCATCCTGGTGGTAGATGTCCTTTAACATGGGGCATTATGAGCACCCAAACACCCCCTTCAGTGCAGAAATTTGTGTCGCATGAAGACTAGTGCAGCCACGTCACAAAAAGGGTTTGGCCACCCAAATGTGTTGCGGACCCTTCTTAAATACCGTACGCAGTTTGCGCCTAAAAGAACATGCAAAGTTTGACAGAAAACTGGTGCAAGCACCTTAGTAAATGTGCCCCTATGTGTTGTATGTGTCTTTTCTAGCGCTGGAAACCTCTCTTGCTCTTTCTGCGTTGTGTGCGCCAGATTTATTATGTATCGGAGTCACGAAAACCTCTTTTCTCCGACACTCATCCGGACACTTCTCCTGCAATTCTAGTTTTCCAACACTTTTTTGGCGCATAATAAGACCAACAAAAAAGCAAATCTACCAACTTCTAAACCCCTTCATGAAAGTGCTTTGTAATGGTCTACTCCCTTCTGTGTCGTAGATTTGGCGCCTCCTCCGTTACGACAGATTTGGCTCTCTTTTTATTGGGGTATGCCTACTGAGACCCCCAGTAATGAAACTGGAATACTAGAGCTGACCTGCTTCCGGACTGTTTTCCCACCAGTCCGCAAAGTTTTTAGTCTTTATATATTTAAGCTCCTATTATCAGCACAACATGGGATAGAGCGCTCCGAGGCCTTCCGTAGAAAAGTCTGCGTGGTCTTAATAGTCCTGGTTTTCTGGTTGTTGCTTCATGACATAAACTTCACTAACAGAAGCCAAGAGAACATGGCTGCGAGCGGATTCTTGAGCGTGATCCGTGGAAGACTTACATCGCGGATAGATATCACATGCCAGTGACAGATGGTTCACATCGCTGCCTGTAGCTACTGGAGAAAGAAATCCCCAGCGGTGAAACACCTCAGCGCGGACGGAGAGGAAATCTGAGCTCCAGATCGGCAATAATATTATCCTTCTTGGAATAGGACACAAGATGTTTGTAAGCTCTTACTAGTGATATGTGCAGGATTCTACTGTTCTATAGTGCATCCCAGGGCGGGCGCCAGCACTGGGCATACACGGGCAAGTGTCGGGGCCCAGGGCTGCTGGGGGGCCCACATAAGGCTGCACATAAGGAATCCATTGGGAGTGAGGGGGCCGTTTCTAATGAATCTATAGGGAGTGAAGGGGGTTTTATATAAAATAACCATGAGGGGGCTGTATATAAAATAACCACAAGGGGGCTGTTTGGGATGATAAACTAGGGAATATTTTAGGGAACAGGAGTTTCTGAATTTTTAATGCTGCCACGTGAGTTCACTGTAAAAGGGCCAACTGAGGAGATGTCGTCCTGGGGCCTACTGAAACCTGAAGCCGACCTTGGTGCATCCCCTCATAGTTCATAATCTTATGCTATACATTACACTACACTATATATTACACTATAATATACATTATATTAGTACAGGTGGTCCCCGACTTAAAGGAAATAAACCAGTTTGAAAACATAAAAAAGCCTATTAATACTCACCTCCCTTCCTCTTCACCTTGATTGAGATATCCGGTGCTCCAGGCTGCTAATTATTCACGCCCCTGTACCCTACCTCTCTCATGCTGGGAGAGGGAGGTGATGAGGACATGCATAATTGGCAGCCCTGCATGTTGGAAATCGCGTCCCTGTGCTCCGTGCTGCTAATTATAACTTTGTTTTCTATGTAATCCCAGTGTGTCCAGATTAGCAACGGAAAGCACCAGGACCAAGGTGAAGAGGAGAGGAGGAGAGTATTTCTAGGATTTTTTTATGCTTTTGAACTGGTTGATTTCCTTTAAAGGAAACCTACCATGAGGATCCTACTATGAGTAGTAGATATGATAGTAGAATCCTCCTGCCTATATCTGTAGGATATAGCAATCCTGGAACCTAACTTTATTTTAGTGATATAGAAATTAACTGCAAAGGCTACTTGGGCGTGGTAATAGCCTTAGCTCCTAGTCCCCGGCCAGGCTACTCCACGCCTCAGTAGCCTCTGCAGTTAAAGGGGTATTCCCATCTGGGCATTCACATTTAATTTAATTCTTGTTCCACATGTAAACATTTCTTCAATTGGATGTTATTAAAAAAAATGTTCCTGTGTGAAGATAATTTCTCATAAATGTAGTCATGTTGTTCCTTAGAAACCAGATGGCTTCCTCTGATACGACCACGTCACACTCTGGCAGCGGTGGCCAGACATGCGCTATAGAGTCCTTCCGGACCACCTGGATGCAGCAATCATTATTACAGGACGGCTGTGGGACCTGCAGTAACTCCTGGACATTTCATATACAAAAACCTTTTGTTTCATTGTGCAATCCCTCCAGCAGAGGTGGTCGTATCCAAGGACACAGTCTTGTTTCTAAGGGACCATATGACTAGATTTATGAGAAATTATCTTCACACAGGAACATTTTTTTTTAATAACATCTGATTGAAGAAATGTTTATATATGGCAGATTAATTAAATTGAATGTGAATGCCCAGATGAGACGAGAATACCCGTTTAATTTACATATTACTAAAATAACATTTTTTAACACGTTAGGTTAGGTTCCATGATTATTAAATTACAATTTAGGGCAGAGACAGATCTACTTCTGATGGTGGATTCCTCTTGGTAGGTTTCCTTTAAGGAAACTCGACTTACAGACGACCCCTAGTTACAGACGGACCTCTCTGCCCCCTGTGACCTCTGGTGAAGCTCTCTGGATGTTACTATAGTCCCAGGCTGCAATGATCAGCTGTAATGTGTCTGTAATGAAGCTTTATTGATAATCCTTGTTTCCATAATAGCACACATTTTTTAAAATCCAATTGTCACAGGGCTGTGTGATATAATAGGGGTCATTTACTAAGGGCCCGATTCGCGTTTTCCCGACGTGTTACCCGAATATTTCCGATTTGCGCCGCATTTCGGAATTCTGAAAAAACGCCGCATTTAAAACAATAAAAGTGTCGCTTGGGACGCGCTTACCTTCACTCAGCCGGCCTCGGTGAACTCGGTGATCTGTAGGACGTAAACATTGAAGCTTTCTATAGCAGGACAGCAATCAGAGATCTAGAATACTGTGAGGAATTGATACAGAAAGTATATTGAAAATTTGTATAACTTTTCATTATTCATTCAAGATCCATTACTTGTTGAAATGGGAACTCCCCTTTAAGAACAAATCTAAAACACATAGGATTGGATTTACAGCGGAGATAATGAAGCGAATAACAACAAAATGTGTAAAGACTCGGCTCCTGGAGTGTAAGAATTTGTGAGGCAGGATGGTGGCGGCATTGACTAGACTCATTACAGTATTCAGCAGAAACAGAAAACAATCACAGTCAGCAGATCAATTCCACTCTCCCCCAGCAATCCCTCCAGGACTGAACTGTACAAGTGATAAAAGAAAAAAATCTAATCGCCAATGATTTCTTTTTTATTCATTTACTAATGAAAAAAAATGTCCGAGCCTGACGCAGTGGGATCATCGAGCGCTCTCTCTCCCCCTAATCTATGTGCTTCACTTTTCTCAAAATCCAGGATCCGAGATGTGAGATGGGGTCTGCCATAATAAGCTACTGAAGAACACTGAAGGGGGTCTCACTCCGTTATATATTACAACAGTGGAAGTGATCGGCCGATCGCTGTTATGTAGACGGACAACCGGAAAGTAGGATGACTGCCCACATACTACAACGAGTAGTCAAAAGTCCCAGGACACTCATTTTATTTCTGAATCTAAAGGGAAGTAATGGGTGAGGAGGCCTATCTTTTAGGCCAGTGATGGCGAAGCTTTTAGAGACCGAGTGCCCAAAATGCAAACCCGACTCACTTATTTATTGCAAAGTGCCAACACAGCAATTCTAGCATTACATTCTTAAAATCTTCTTGCTCCGAGCTATACCACAGCTTTCAACGGTTCGGAGGACACCAATATCATTGACAAAAGGTGGGAAAATTCAGATTTCCATTGGAACTTCCCTTGACAACCCAAAGAACAGAAAGAATTGTGGGGCCAAGAGCAGGAGCTTCAATGGCTCCAATGATAATCTGACCCTGTACACACCTTCTGTTCCTGCAGTCTCAGACAGACCCAGAGTGGTTCACGTCCTGGGCTACCTGGGTCTGCAGGAAGATCCCTCAAGTCCTGACTTGAATTCTGTGCTGGCGCAAGAGTGCCACCTCTGGCACCCGTGCCATAGGTTCGCAAACACTGTTTTAGGCTATGTCCTAAACATGGCCGTCACTTTGAAAGCCGCCATATTGGATCAATGAGAAGGTGGTCAAGTAACCTATCAAAGAAGACCAGAATTGGACCGGAAATCAATTGCCGCAATCAGATTTGCGATATCTCTTGCGTATAAACCAGGTAGAGGCAGTAAAGAGGACGTGCGTCTGAGCCGCGATACAAACTGTAATTGGCAATTAGCGGTGACAGAGAAAACACAACGCTCCGTGTGCCGTCCCCGCAGGAAGCCAGTGTTTCATTATCTTCTATTGTGTCAGTAAATGTTGTGCGATACGTTTCATACCTATAATTATTATTATGCCTCTTTGTATTATTTCATAAAGACTAATCGCCGTACAACGCACAATGTGAAAACATACAGCGCCAGAGTGCGCCTATAGGACCGTACAAAGTGACCGGGGATGTAAATGTTTATCCTGGTGGTAATCACCCGTGATGTGTTTATAGGGCATATGGGAATCTGAGCATCAATAATCTTATAATTGCTGCAATTATGCGTCCGTCCTGCCTACAATGCCACGGCTTTATTATATCGCCATATCCTGTATAACTATAGGCCGTTCTATGTATATTCTACATATTATTCCTATAGGAGAGATTGAAGCGTCTCATGGTCTAAATCAGGTGGTGAGTTTATTCTTAGAATCACAAAACTATTGAATATACTACCTGAGTGTTAGTGTCTCACCCCCAGGGCCACAAAACATCAGAAAACCCAAAATTACTTGGGTGTTTGTAGGGGAGATTTGCAGAGTTTGGTGTGACTAGCAGACTGTCTAATGTCTGTCGGGATGCATTTCTAATTCAAGGGGGTTTCCCACAAATCAAATCCACAGGATAGGGCCTAACTTGCTGATCCGTGGGGGTCTAAGTGATGAGACCCCCACAGATCATGAAAACAGGGGATCCAATGGGGTCTCCATTGAGATGCATGGAGCAGAACGGTCATGTGTGGTCATGCAAGGTCCGATGGGGTCTCAGTTACCTCAGTCGGACCCCTTAGTTGCCCCTGGAAAATAATAGAGAAGACGCCCGCACATGACCGTTCTGCTACATACATCTCAATTGAGACCTCATCAAACCCCTAGTTTTCTTATGACTGAGACCCCCACATATCAGCAAGTTATGCACAGAATAGGGCCTAACTTTGATCTGTGGAAAAACTCCTTTAAAGGAAACCTACCACTTGAAGTGGCAGGTTTCTGATGGAAATACCGGGCACCAGCTCAGGGTGAGCTGGTGCCGGAGCTTATTTTCGTTAGTGTTTTAAACCACGGTATCGCGGTTTAAAACACTTTTTAAACTTTATAGCCGGCGCAGGCAGGTACGCGCTCGGCGCTTACCATGCGCGCGGCTCCCATTCACTTCCTATGTAGCCGCGCGCACGGTAAGCGCCGAGCGCGTACCTGCCTGCGCCGGCTATAAAGTTTAAAAAGTGTTTTAAACCGCGATACCGCGGTTTAAAACACTAACGAAAATAAGCTCCGGCACCAGCTCAGCCTGAGCTGGTGCCCGATATTGCCATCAGAAACCTGCCACTACAAGTGGTAGGTTTCCTTTAAACAACTAATTCTTACTGCCTGCAGTCACCACTAGGGGGAGCTGACATGTAAAGAGTTAGTAAAGAGACGTTTTCTTCTTTCTAAAAATGATATTTATCACTGCAAAATTTATTTATCTAATACGCCAATAAAAGCAATGCTTTTCTTCCCTCTAATTCCTCTGCATGAAAAAAAAAACTTCATTAATTAGTTATGTATAACCTAAAAGGGAGCCATAAAAAGCTACAAATCGTCCTAAAAAACAAGGCATAATACTAATAGTCTTATTGTGAGAAGGGAAAAAAGGCAAATGGTGCAGTTACTTAGGAGTTAAGGGTCTGCTCTCTAAATATAATATAACACAGCCCGGGGCAGACTTATATGTCTCTGCTGTCCATAGCAACCAATCACAGCAATTTTAACACATCACAATTTCCAAGTGCAAAATGATAAATGAAAGCTGCTCTGTGATTGGTTGCAATGTGCAACGAGGACACATTTCTTCATTTTCAGTATACCCATGCATCTTTCTAAATAATAGTAATAATAATAATAGAAAATGAGATAACAATTGTGCACATGTTGGGCCTTATTTATTAGCCCAGTCTAAATTACAAACCTGTCCAGAGCAATCAATCACAGCTCACCTTTCATTTGTTCATGTGGTCTAGGAAAATGAAAGCTGCTCTGTGATTGGTTGAAATGGTTGATTTTGAAATTTAAATCTATAATTGCCTCAGCTCCTGTGTGTAATATTAGTCGCTGGTTTTTACAGAAAACTTAATGAAAGTGATTCTGTTATGTGCAGTGAAGACTGGGAAAGCTGGGTGACAACCAATATGGCTGCCGTCATAATGTTTGCTGATTTCTGGTTTTTCAAGACAACTTAATAGAGAGAGCTTTTGCTTCATGCATTGATACATTCAGGTGACTGGGAAAGCTGGGTGACAACCAATATGGTTGCCATTATAATGTTTGTGCAGGTTATCACCAGGATTTCAAGACAACTTAAAGGAGAGTATTTCTACTAAATGCAGTGATACATTCGGGAGTCTGGGAAAGTTGGGAGACACCTGGTTTTACAAAACACCTTAATAGAAAGCACTTTTGCTATATAACCATGAATTCAGGAGAATAGGAAATCTGGGTGACACCTGGTTTTACAAGACACCTTTATAGAAAGCGCTTCTGCTATGTAACTATACATTCAGGAGAATAGGAAAGCTGGGTGACACCTGGTTTTACCAGACACATAGAAAGCGATTCTGCTATGTAGCCATACATTCAGGAGAATAAGAAAGCTGGGTAACACCTGGTTTTACAAGACACATAGAAAGCGATTCTGCTATGTAGCCATACATTCAGGAGAATAAGAAAGCTGGGTGACATCTGGTTTTACAAGACACATAGAAAGTGCTTCTGCTATGTAGCCATACATTCAGGAGAATAAGAAAGCTGGGTGACACCTTGTTTTACAAGACACATAGAAAGCGATTCTTCTTTGCAGCCATACATTCAGGAGAATTGGAAAGCTGGGTGACAACCAACATGGCTGCCATTATAATGTTTATGAGGGTTGTCACCTGTTTGTCTTTTCATACAACTTAATAGAGAGAGCTTTTACTTTCTGTATTGATACATTCAGGAATCTGGAAAAGCTGGGTGACACCTAGTTTTACAAGACAACCTAAAATAAAGTGCTTTTGCTATGTAGCCATACATTCAGGAGACTGGAAAAGCTGGGTTACAACCACCATGGTTGCCCTTATAATAGAAAATGCTATAAGTGGCGATAATTCAGGAGTCTGAGAAAGCTGGGTGAGATTCCTAATGGAAGCTACAGCTACAGCCTCATTTTCTAGTCTGTGCGCATTTTGCAGACTCGTATTTAGGACGTGTCTGTGTTTTTTTGTCTCTTTTTTTTACTGTAAAATCTCCAAAAACCCACAATAAAAATAAAGAAGTATGCCAGAAGACAAACACAGCTCTGCTACATCTAGGAAACACAAGGATACAGCTCACACCTTACATGACCCCAGTGGTAAATAATTGTATAGTTACATCCTGTATACTCTTCATGTAATCCTGATCTTCCAGGAGGGGGGGTGGGGGGACGTTCTCCTTCCAAGTGCGTTTTTGTAGCAGAGTGCAGTGTGGAAAAACCGGGAGGGGTGGGGGTGGGGGGGCTAGGGCACCGAACAGCCGTTCATTATTCCACAAGGTTACCACACAGGCGCGGGCTCCTCCAGTGCCCACGTGGTCCCCACAGGACAGGTTTTTCTGCTGATATCCTGGCACAGAGCACTGCTGTGCGCTGCCAAGATCTGGCTCTGGAGTATATTATAAAGCAAGAGGAACTCGCAGCAAGGTCTCCATGACCTCTAAATAAATTCTGCTATTTCTGACCAAAAAACACAAGTTGTGGGACAGCATCCAAATTTTCCCAATCTGGACCTGCCTACATCATGGTGGGCGCCCGCAGCAGGATGATCCCAGTTGTGTGGGTCCAAGAAGATGCAATAAAATAAGACGCAGCAGCACTTTGTAATAGTCCAGTGAATCAAGGGCCCCCTCCATGACGCTCACAGGCCCAGATTAGGCAGAATTCCATATTGTGGATGTCGTAGGGGGCGATATGCACGTTTTGGTGTGACTTGTCTTGTCTCTGGGGACAAATTTCTGATTCAAAATAGAATTCTGACTGCTGGCAGTCACCACTAGGGGGAGCTGACCTTGTACAGAGTACCTATTATGGGGTTTTCAAGTGTGTACAAATTATATTTATCCCTGCAAAAATTTTTTTTATCTAAAACAGCAATAAAAGCATTGCATTTTTGTCTCTCATATTTGTCTGAGTTTATAAAAAGTCATGAATTAGTTACATGTGCCCTAAAACGGAGCTACACCGTCCCACAAAAAACGAGGCTTATTAAAGTTATTGCGAGAGTTGGAAAATGGCAAATGAAAGCTTCTTCCTTTTTTGTATTTCTTACCAATTCACACAGCAAAAAATTCAGAAAGATATGAAAAAAATACTTTAAATAATATTACAGTAAAAATTCGATGAATCCAGCTTTAGAAATGACTAATAGGTGGTGGATTAGCAAATAATTTAGATTGCTGGCCAGTTATTCTTCTTTCTAGTTGCTCATCTACAATTGTAGGCGTGTCCTCACACTGCTGTGTTCTTAGCTCTCTGCATTGTATAATTTAGATTGCTGGCCAGTTATTCCTCTTTCTAGTTGCTCATCTACAATTGTAGGCGTGTCCTCACACTGCTGTGTTCTTAGCTCTCTGCATTGGGTGTATGGAAGCCCCTCCTCCTTATGCAGGAGTTGTAGAGCTAGAAGCCTTCAACAGCTTTTACTCAGAGCTGAAGGGCAGCGGCTGCAGAGAGCTAAGGGCACAGCAGTGTGAGGACTGCCAAAGATTCCCTTTAAAAATAAAAATCAGACAGACTGGAAAATCAAGGGAGCAATGTATATACTGGACATGAGCAGGAAACCATGATGGATTAGTCATGCAGCGGGTCAGCCGGGGACTAATGAGCGGGATCATCCTGGTTCTATAAAGGTTTCTAGAAATTTTAAATCAAATGTAATGAAAATAGGCCTGTCCTATCCAATACAGATTCTAAGGAAATACAAGAGGGAAGGAAGTGAGACCTTATAGTGTAAGAAGGTCCTTAAGAGAACAGGCATGTCAGGACCTTGGACAGGTCACTTTTTTATTTTTGTCAAAGAGGGAAGAAAATAATACAAAATAGTATTATGTTTTTTTAAACAGAAATTCAATGAGGAAGACCTGCAATATGCATGTTACATGGATCTGCTCAGCTCCTCCTGCTCTATAACATGCTGCCTGCAGATAGGACACTATGTACAATTTATTCAGCTCCTCCTGTTCTATAACATTCTGCCTGCAGATAGGACACTATATACAATCTGCTCAGCTCATCCTGCTCTATAACATGCTGCCTGCAGATAGGACACTACGGACAATCTGCTCAGCTCCTTCTGCTCTATAACATGCTGCCTGCAAATAGGACACTATGTACAATCTGCTCAGCTCCTCCTGTTCTATAACATGCTGCCTGCAGATAGGACACTATGTACAATCTGCTCAGCTCATCCTGCTCTATAACATGCTGCCTGCAGATAGGACACTACGGACAATCTGCTCAGCTCCTTCTGCTCTATAACATGCTGCCTGCAGATAGGACACTATGTACAATCTGCTCAGCTCCTCCTGTTCTATAACATGCAGCCTGCAGATAGGACACTATATACAATCTGCTAAGCTCCTCCTGCTCTATAACATGATGCCTGCAGATAGGGCACTACGTAAAATCTACTCAGCTCCTCCTGCTCTATAACATGCTGCCTGTAGATAGGACACTATGTACAATCTGCATATCTACTCCTGCTCTATACCATGCTGCCTGTAGATAGGACACTATATACAACATGCTCAGCATCTCCTGCCTGCAAATAGGACACTATGTACAATCGGCTCAGCTCCTCCTGCTCTATAACATGCTGCCTGCAGATAGGACGCTATGTACAATCTGCTCAGCTCCTCCTGCTCTATAACATGCTGCCTGCAGATAGGACGCTATGTACAATCTGCTCTATTACATGCTGCCTACCAATGTATAAATTGCATTTCCTGGGACCCAACGCAAAATCTTTAATAGAACCCTTTGGAAACAGGTGTCATTCATAATAATTGGTGTCTGTAATTTGGCACAGGGGCATTGACCCCCCATATGCAATAGGATCTGGGGGTGACTGCTTCCATTACCTCTTCTGCATATACTGTAGATAACCTTAGAGCCAAATGTTATTCGTTAATTTTCCTAAAAATATACAGAATAGGCAAAAAGTTTATTTTCTAGGCATCTTTGTTATTATTGAAGAAATCCAAATTGAACTGAAGTTCCCCTTTAAGCTTGCCTTCACATCATGGCAGCTGTGAGAGCGCGTGCCTTGAAGTGACGCACATTAAACAAATCTATACAGTCAGGTTTCCCGCTGGATCCTGAAGAAGATGATATGAAGTTATCAGCGTTCTTCCCGCCAGCCTCATCACAATTCAATTTACAGATGATGTTCCTTTCCCCTTTCCTAGGATTCCTGAGTTGTCTTCTCCGAGCGGATCCTGCTGGTTCGGAGATGGGGTTAAATCACAAAGCAGTCACTTCTAAGTGTTTCTAGGCCTTTCATCTCACAGAGGCCGACAATATGTAATAATGTGGAAGGAGTCTTTGCTGGCGTAGCAGGATTCAGCATCTGATGGCAAATTCTTTGAACTGCTGCGATCATGAACAATAACAATCTAATAACGCTGACAACACCCGCCATCACGTCCTGTGCAGCTCTATATTCAGTCAGACTTAAAGGGGATTTGTCGGGTGAGGCAAAATATGTGATCTAAAATACTTCCCTACATGTAGATATCAACAGAGCCTGTATGACAACACAAAGAGGATGTGTGTAGTCAGAAGGGAGGGGGAGCAGACTGCTATCAAGGCAACTTATATCTCTTGAGAATATAAGAATCTGGAATGCTGAAATCCAACTACCCCAAAAAGAAACAATTCGAGGAATCTAAGAACCTTGCGAAATCTTTAGACAATCTTTTAACTTTTCAGTAATGATATGATTGGTTTTGTTATCTGATGTGTCAGTGGATGTGACACTATCACTGTCTGGAGAACCTACTTGTTCACATCATCAAATTGTAGTAAGCACCGCCCCTTTGACTAAGTCCCCACACTGAAATTGAGGCAGCCAGGGGGTAATGAACAGGATTTCTATAAATTAGTATCAAAAACAAAAAGATAATGATGCAAACTAAGAAACTAATTCACTGTCATATTTATTCTCTAATTTCTAGGTTTGATGATCCTTTCATATAATCTTTTGTAAGAGATGCTAAGTTTTTTTTAGGTATAGAATTCTCTATAGCAATTGATAGCCTAACACTTCAGTAGCCTAAAACGTCATGCAGAATTATAGATGGATTTGAGATACCATACCATAAAGTGCATGGGTCCAGGATGATATATAAGTTTTCATATGACTTCCAAGGAAGACTGGGAGCATCTCAGAGGCACCATATGGCAGCACACAAGAGCTGGCATTAGTGGAGGGGTGTCCTGCTCGGCCGACCCCTCCCATCTACTCCCCATGTCCATGCCTCTTCTAAGAATTCAGCACTTAAGGTCCTTTACACAGTTACATTTGCAACGTCTACACCATGAGTTTATCTGATCACATGAAATCACAGCAGCTTCCATCGACTTCTAATCCTCCCCTTTGGAAGCACGGTGTGATTTCATGTGAGCAGATACATACGTGGGGTAGATGTTGCAAATGTACCTTAGATGACATAACTCTAGTAACTTGACATTGTGGCCAATGATGTAACAGAGCTCTCTCTCAATGTTACATAGAGCAGCATGTCCTAGCAGTGAGACCTGTCAATCAGGGACAAGGAGGCAGGACAATGCAAGTAATATGCAAGACACACTAAGTCTGATTGGTTTCATATCAGGTGATTTGCATATAGGTTTACAAACTGATTATTTTTAACATTGCAGCCATGAAAAGGAACCATTTAGTGATAAGGGCAATTATTTTCATCATAGTTCTTAATGAATGGAATAATTGAAACGGCAGGTTCCCTTTAAAAAATTGCCTCAATAAGTTATATCCATATGCCTTTGGTTCAGCAACAATAAAGAGTTCGGGAACTCCCACCACTCTCCCGCCATCTCCCCCGACAATCACTAATTAATAAACGAACAGATCTGCAATTAGTTTTCCTCATACCACAACTCCTCACTCCCAGAGGTGATAGAAAAACCTTCTGCACCATAACAACTTGAGATTCCCACTGCCCCTTCTCCTTAATAAATGCAAAACCACAAAGATAAAAAAAAAAAAACAGATTTTTTTTCCAACGAATCTGTGGGAATTGAGACCTTGCCTTGCAGTAAATTAATTGATTTTCAATTGCAGCTGTTCTTTAATTAGATCTGAGCAATGAACTTTGTGCTGTGGTCACCCAAGGATTAGCATCTAGAGTCAATCGATATCTGGGGGGGGCTTCTTCAGTGGAAACAATTAAGAGAAATTAAGAGAAACCTATTAGCGCTAAGATCCATCTGATTGCAGACTCATCATTTGTGGACACTTAGGTCTTCTCCACACTAGATTTGCCTTGCAGCCTTCTTATGCAATCCCTATAGTAGAGGCCAATGTCATACAACAGCCTTAATCTTTACACGCAACAGATGGAAAGAGCGGAATATTTTGAAGACTTGTTGTGGGTCAGTCCCGTTGCTTCGGATTCCGATGACCTCCCGTGACATCTGTCGGAGTGATTAAAGCTGCACTGAGGAGTGAGCCTTATTTCCTCATTTTCTGTCAGCATGGAAGGAGCAGCCGAGCACATCAGCTGAGCTACCGGTGCAGAAAACATATGGTCGGTGCAAATTAAGTAACAGAGCAGGACCGAAGCTATGGACTGTGCGAGGGAGCACAAACGTAATAACTTCATTATGTCCAGTGGGGTGGAAATGACAAGTACAGAAAATGTATTTGTATGAACATTGTTTTCATGAGATGAGACAAGACTCTTAGGTGTAACTCCACTTCTATAGCTTTGGCTCAATTGTCTTTTACTTATCTTGAGTTACCTAATGTCTTCTCCAGTTGCAGTCCAAGATTGCAGTCAATTCCTAATTTCTTTGCTTTCCTGTTGGAATCTATCAGGTCGTTTGGGACCAATAAACCACCAGCATGGTGGTTTGGGTATCAAACATAATGGGGCAGATTTACTTACCCGGTCCGTTCGCGATCCAGCGGCGCGTTCTCTGCGGTGGATTCGGGTCCGGCCGGGATTCACTAAGGTAGTTCCTCTGCCGTCCACCAGGTGGCGCTGCTGCGCTGAAGTTCCCCGGAGGCGCGCTGGAATGCCCTGAAATTCACCGGCCTATACCTGGTGAAGGTAAGTGTAATTTTCGCAACACATTTTTTGTCTTAAATGCGGCGTTTTTTCCGAATCTGTCGGGTGCATGCCAGCGCCGATGCGCCACAATCCGATCGTGTGCGCCAAAATCCCGGGGCAATTCAGGTACAATCGGCGCAAATCGGAAATATTCGGGTAACACGTTGGGAAAACGCGAATCGGGCCCTTAGTAAATGACCCCCATTGAGCTCACTGTCAGGGTTCTGGGGTAGTGAACCCCCTGGACCACGGCGGACGATGACACAAGCCAGAATCTAAGTGGCACCCGGTTTTCACCAGAGCCTACCGCAAGGCAGGTTGGTCTTGCTGCGGAGTGGTGCCACCAGGTCGTTCCACAGACGCGACTTGTCCACGGTGGCAGCCAAGCTCGAGGTACACAATCGGCAGGCAATCTCGTGGTGGGGGACAGGCAGTAGGTCAATGCAGGTTCTGGGTCAGGGACCAAGAGGTCAGGGCTGGCAGCCAAGGAGCAGGGTCAAGAACAGGTCCAGGGTCGCAACAAGAGGTCAATACAAAGGAAACAATCACAGAGGGAAACTTTCTCAATGACATATAGCTGAAAGATCCGGCTAGGAATGCTGGGAGAAGCCGGCCTTTATGGAAACCCAGGAAGTGGCCAGCGCCAATCAGAGGTGCGCTGGCCCTTTCAATTTGCAAGTGCCGGCACGTGCGCACCCTAGGGAGTGGGGGCGCGCGGACTGGCCAACTGGAACGGGAGCAGGGATGTGGAGAGGTAAGTGAGGCCGGGACTCCGCTACAGAGAGGGGCACAGGTGCGCCTGCGATCAAAGATGCGGATCTCACCTCTGCTTGTTGCCTCAACCCAGAGAAAACTAGGTGGAAAGTAGCTGTGGGTGTGACCCAGCATCCAGTGAAGCAGTGAAGTGAGGTGTATTGAATATATTTGGGACCCTAAGCCCAAAATATATACAGTGATGCAAGCCATTTGGTGGTCCCTAAATATTCTCTTTAAGATTACTCTGCTGGTTCAACTTTATAGAGAATGTCCTTAGTCATTTATGTGCAAGTAGCAGCCAAAAAGACTTTGAATATGATCTACAGATGTTTATGTACCCCACCTCCTATGAATCTTGGTACTATCTTATCTAGACTTACTTGAACTCCTAAAAATGTAGTACAAAGCACCCGTTTGGTGGTGGAGATCCAATTTCAAGTATCACTGATCACACTGATGACATCACTGTAGGGACCGGCTACAAAGTATTTCAATGACACTAATAACCAACCAATAAAAATAGTTCCATCTTATGACTTTGACAACATCAGCCGAGAGTCAATGAATCTGAATAGTCAGACACATCATATATTGCCTTCCCGTCTGTCTTCCCTTACCCTCCCAATACCCCTATTGCCCAATTATATTGGCATTATAAGAGTGGGTCTACAGTGAAGGGGCATTATGTGGGTCAGGGTCAAGGACCTCCATATGCAAAAAGGTTTGGAACCATTGTTCTAAACTATCTTTTCGCACTCTTATATCTAAGGTGGGTTTAGCCCTGGTGGATGAAGGTCAATAGTGGTTGTTCTTGCACATTTTCTAAAGAATCCAGACTGTCACATTGCATTTTATTATGACCCCCAAGGCAGAGACGTCTGTAGTAGCTGACCCAGTTCATCCTAGAATATCTGTCAAAATAAATCAAGACATCTCTCAACAAAAGAGAGAAGTTAAAATCCATACACATAAGGTATTTTGAGTTTCAATCCGCCCACTTGTTTTATTCTTGAAAAATCGGCAGAAAAAAATTTGTTTATTCATCACCATAAAGTATTCTCTGGTGGCCTCATAGGGATGAAGAATGATTATGTATAAGGAGTCATGTAGATAATCGTATTATTACTATCTACATTACTATAGTTCCTGACTTTGTTATTGAAACCTAGGAATTTAATTCCATAGCAAAAGACTGATGAATAATAGACACAGTGTAACCCGGTCCGCAGTATTGCACTAAGATTCCACCCAAGGTCTTACGTAAACTCAGGCAGAAGAAAGAGCCAACTCACAGCGGATGACACTGATAGCGGATGACGGCTCCAGGTACTGATCAAGGAGATAAGAACCTCAGTAGACAGAAAATATGTAAAAATAGAAAGTAAATGAAGCTGGAGAGCAGGATGACGAATTATATAAGTTGTTCCTTGTTGGAAAGTTTTATTGAAGACCCAGATGGTCTTCAGGAAACAACATGTCAACTGCATAAACGCAAGCACTGGCAGCAGCAGAGCCTATCACGTCTTACTATATACACAAACATCATAGAATATTGTATATAATGTTATAGGGGGCGTATGTGTGCTCCCTGTTAGCTCAGAGGAACTTGCCTGGTTGAATAAAAATCTCATTATTATCAATGTGATGTTCTACGGAATGGAAGAGTATGACGAATTCCTTCCATAGTTATGTTATGTAACACAATAAATTGGTATTTATCATAGCACCACAAGGTTTGGCGTATCAGGACACAAGGGAGTTGTGGTTGTTCGTGACCTATTGGCCTAATCCCTACTATCTAACAATGGATATCCTTGTGAGAAGTCATCTTGGTCCATCAGTAAGAGAACCGAGTAAGAGCGACTGGCTATCTAACGATAGACTTCGAATGAAGAGCAAACCCAAGGAGAATGGGACTAACTATGGCTAGATACCCTCACCTCCATATTGCTGTATGTACACACTTGGAATCCCTTTGTCTAACTATTAGTGGGTATTTGGCAATTTTATTGCTCTTATGAGATCTAAGTTTTTTTTTTTTAGGTGGAACCATGATAGCGAAGAACTAATTTTTGACGCTTAACTGGCCGCTTCATCAATTACTAAGAATGGGACCTTCAGGATCGCATCAGTTACACTCTCACCAGTCAGTCTGTGGATTCAAACTTGGTACAACCCCTTTAAGGCAATAGATCTGTGAATATCGAATTGCATATGGGTACAAACCGGACGCAAATCAGAATAGATGTGTGAATATAGCCAAAGGCTATTCTCCAAGCCTTGAGGTTTGGGAGGTCTTTAGGACAACATGGTCTTCTTATGCATGAATTCTCAACAATAATCGGACTATAAGGTGCACAAAAAATGCTTTGATTTTCTCAGAAATCAAAGGTGCGCCTTATAGTCCAGTGCGCCTTATATATGAACCGTACTTACAGACAACAGCTGCCTTGAACTATGCACAGGTCTGCCTCCTGCTGGTCATTCACCCTTAAAATCAGGTGCGCCTTATAGTCCAGTGCACCTTATATATGAACCGTACTTACAGACAACAGATGCCTTGAACTGTGCACAGGTCTGCCACCTGCTGGTCATTCACCCTTAAAATCAGGTGCGCCTTATAGTCCAGTGCGCCTTATATATGAACCAAGACGTTTTAGCAGGCATTCATTGATGGTGCGCCTTATAATCCGATGCGCCTTATAGTCCAAAAAAATATGGTACTGTTATACATCATAATCTGATTAAATGTAGGATCCCCCCTTTAAAACCTTATCACTTTAGAAGAACATCATCTACTTCCCCAGTACACAAAAGGTTAATATCATAAAGGAGGACGTATTTATATTTATAGAAAACATTTGACATTTCATAGAAGCTGGATATTGATTCCTCGCCAGGTCGTCTGTACGGTGCTCTCACACTATTCACATTCCCAACATCCCGCTACACAAGAACAAAAAAACAATACAACAATATAAATGACCAAGCTAAAGAGCAAGAAAAAAGCATCGGACGGGAGAATGAGAGAGATTAATCATCGAGCTCCAGAGCATCCGAAAAACAAGGATCAGGTCACGTCAGGAGATAGGAAACATAGGGGTAGATTAACTTACCCGGTCCATTCGCGATCCAGCGACGCGTTCTCTGCGGTGGATTCGGCTCCGGCCGGGATTCACTAAGGTAGTTCCCCCAATGTCCACCAGGTGGCGCTGCTACGCTGAAGTTCCCCGAGGCCTGCTGGAATGCAATCAAGTACACCGGCCTATTCCTGGTGAAGGTAAGTGCAAGCTCCGCGACACTTTTTGTTTTTTAAATGCGGCGGTTTTTCCGAATCTGTCGGTTTTTCGTTCGGCCACGCCCCCGATTTCCGTCGCGTGCATGCCAGCGCCGAAGCGCCAAAATCCGATCGCGTGCGCCAAAATCCCGGGGCAATACAGGGAAAATCGGCGCAAATCGGAAATATTCGGGTAACACGTCCGGAAACCGCGAATCGGGCCCTTAGTAAATGACCCCCATAGTGTCCTATTCCTAGGGGGCTGGGTTAAAAAAAAAGAAAAGATACCGTATATACTCGAGTATAAGCCGACCCGAGTATAAGCCGAGACCCCTAATTTTACCACAAAAAAATGGGAAAACCTATTGACTCGAGTATAAGCCGAGGGTGTAGTATACAGCCAGCTAGCCCCCTGTAGTATACAGCCTGTCCCAAGTAGTATACAATCAGCCTGCCCCCATGAGGTATACAGCCTGCCCCCATGAAGTATACAGCCTGCCCCCATGAAGTATACAGCCTGCCCCCATGAAGTATACAGCCTGCCCCCATGAAGTATACAGCCTGCCCCCATGAAGTATACAGCCTGCTCCCATGAAGTATACAGCCTGCCCCCATGAAGTATACAGCCTGCTCCCATGAAGTATACAGCCTGCCCCCATGAAGTATACAGCCTGCTCCCATGAAGTATACAGCCTGCCCCCATGAAGTATACAGCCTGCTCCCATGAAGTATACAGCCTGCCCCCATGAAGTATACAGCCTGCCCCCATGAAGTATACAGCCTGCCCCCATGAAGTATACAGCCTGCCAGCCTGCCCCCATGAAGTATACAGCCTGCCCCCACAGGGTATACAGCCTGCCCCCACGAAGTATACAGCCTGCCCCCACGAAGTATACAGCCTGCCCCCACGAAGTATACAGCCTGCCCCCACGAAGTATACAGCCTGCCCCCAGTATAATAAAAAAATAAACTTAATACTCACCCTCCGACGATACTCACCTTTGATTTGAAGTGGCGGCTCCCGGTCCTCGGCGGCGGCTCCTGGTCCTCACTAGAACTTCCCCAGAACAGGAAGTACCAATGTGAATTGGAGCATTGGAAAATAAGTACCGTATATACTCGTGTATAAGCCGAGTTTTTCAGCACAAAAAATGTGCTGAAAAACCTAATCTCGGCTTATACACGAGTTAATAAAAAAAAAACATGACGTCATCAGCGGCGACACCGCTACATCATATTGTGCGCCCGCCGGCAAGTCGCATAGACGCGACTGCCGGCACGTCAAGATCGAAGAGAGAAGCCGCCGCAGAGGATCGGGAGCTGCCGCCGAGGACCGGGAGCCGCCGCCGAGGACCGGGAGCCGGATGGTGAGTATTAATTTTTTTTTTTTTTTATTACCTCATGTTTTTTTTTTATTAACTCGTGTATAAGCCGAGATTAGGTTTTTCAGCACATTTTTTGTGCTGAAAAACTCGGCTTATACACGAGTATATACGGTACTTATTTTCCAATGCTCCAATTCACATTGGTACTTCCTGTTCTGGGGAAGTTCTAGGGACGGTCATGGGACCCACTTAATCCAATGAGTGTCCTCCACAACCATGAGACTTCTCTTCTAGTGTTGTCTCCTTATGTTAGAAGGTCGCTCATTGGATACAGTCAATCTCATGGGCCTCCACTGAACCTTTGGAAACCGATGCAGGGTAATTATGTGCTTCTTACTTATATCTTAAACCTGGGGGTTTTCAAAATTTCTGAGAAAATACCATTAAAAATCCCATTTCAGTCACTGTGTATACACTCTTCTACACTTCAGCTATAGATCAGTGTCCTGTGCACAAGGCATTATGGGAGTTGTAGACAACATGGTTTTGCTGCAGTCATACATGGACAAGAGGGATGAAGAGGAGTTAAAGGGCACCTACCACCACAAATCTACCTATAAAGGTAGATTGGGTGGTAGGTGGATCAATGGGACGTGAGGATAGCCCTTTTAAGGGCTAATCCTCACGTCCCCGCACTTTTTTGATAACTTTAATTTGATATTTATTCAAATTTACTTATGCGGCTACTGGGGCGTGGAGTAGCCGGATATGAGATTACACGAGGCGGCTACTCCACGCCCCGGTAGCCACTTTACCCCTCCTACTCACCCATCTTCGGCGCGCAGCTCCGCGTAGCTGCGCGCCCTCGTCCGGCGATCCTGCCGTCTGCGCATGCGCAGAAGAGCAGGCCCGCGTCTGCGCGGTCACAACTCCGAAACAGGCGCGGGTCTGCTCTTCTGCGCATGCGCAGACGGCAGGATCGCCGGACGAGGGCGCGCAGCTACGCGGAGCTGCGCGCCGAAGATGGGTGAGTAGGAGGGGTAAAGTGGCTACCGGGGCGTGGAGTAGCCGCCTCGTGTAATCTCATATGCGGCTACTCCACGCCCTGGTAGCCGCATAAGTAAATTTGAATAAATATCAAATTAAAGTTATCAAAAAAGTGCAGGGACGTGAGGATTAGCCCTTAAAAGGGCTATCCTCACGTCCCATTGATCCACCTACCACCCAATCTACCTTTATAGGTAGATTTGTGGTGGTAGGTTCCCTTTAAGACCAAGATATGGTCTGACAGTGGTTAGAGTCAGGTAACATGAGCGCTAGGACCTTGACAGGAAAATTAGGAGGATGGGACTACTTCTGTAAACCATAATAAACTCTACACTTTCCCAAAGTTTATTTTTCCATATGCATTAAAGAAAATGCAGTATTTCACAGATTTAATTGTAACCTGTATCTGTCAGTACTGCTGTTGTATTTTTGGCTGTCCTTGGACCCCACCATAAACTCAGTCCTGACTATGATCCTGACTATGATCGGATCAGAGACCTCTCACATGAACATGCATCCCCTGGGCAGAGGGAGACGCAGAGAACAGCCAAGGGCACCTTCTGTCCAGCAGTATGCAGAGGAGACATGCTCTATAAACAAGATAAGTGTCTTGATCCAAGGATGGTGGTGGAGGGAGGGGGGTCATAGCAGTGCTGATGAGGTAGCAGAGCTGACTGTGTCATTTTGTCTTATATCCATCTTATGACACTCTCTCTTTTTCTATGCATCAGATACTAGTACAATGTTCAGATGGTAAATGAAAGTGTAAATAAACCCTGTACTATGATAATCTAAGCACATTGTCAGCACACAGCATCTCATAACACAGAGGAATCATGAAGTGTCTGCTCAACCAGTGCCCGCTCACACTGCTGAATCTTACAATAAGCATCTTATGGAGAGATAGGTGCAAAAGCAGCATTTAAATGAGAAAAAATTAGAAAGTAATTGTTGAAAAGTTATCTTTATAGGGGATTAATATTTGATGACTTTCTTTCATGGGCAAACCCCTTTAAGGAGAAGGAAATGGGAGAATACTACAAGTCTTTATTTTTAATGGTACCATTTAGATTTCAATATGGAATGAACACAATCTGGACCAAAAATATGTTCATTTACGTTACTTTTTCTTCCCGGCTTGATTTTACTTTTGCACAACATAGCACAACATCTACCTATCTGTGCGAGTCGTCTGAAAGCCTTGAGAGGCTGCGCCTAAGATCTGACATGATGCAGTCTGGCACTATGACAATACATCAAACCCCTGCAGGTTTTATAGGAGACATGGAGGATGTCTAAGTGCAGAAGGGTCTGGAATAAATTGCTAAAGGGTCATCTTATCTATTGTGCC
The DNA here is from genome assembly GCF_040894005.1 of Engystomops pustulosus. Classification (NCBI taxonomy): domain Eukaryota; kingdom Metazoa; phylum Chordata; class Amphibia; order Anura; family Leptodactylidae; genus Engystomops; species Engystomops pustulosus. The sequence continues at coordinate 203,488,317 of NC_092413.1, read as the reverse complement.
GAACAAAGGTGTAGCCAACGGCATGCGGAGGAGAGAGGCTTCCGTAATAATAGATGAGTGGGTGCCGAGCGGCGGCGGTTATTTGCGTCCTATTAGCCGGTTGTGGGGCTGCTTGTTAGGATGGGATGTTAATGTAATATAGTGCAATATGGACACGTTACTATTGCTATATGGTGTCAGGGAGAAATTTACTCTGGTGTATCTCCTTTAGCCACATAATTAATACATTTTTTTTATTTATATAGAGCACACAGATTACGCAGCGCTGCACAGAGTTTGCCAAATCAGTCCCTGTCCCCAATGGGGCTCACAATCTAATCAACCTACCAGTATGTTTTGGAGTGTGGGAGGAAACCGGAGGACCCGGAGGAAACCCATGCAAACACAGAGAGAACATACAAACTCTTTGCAGATGTTGACCCTGGGCAGAAGATATAGATATACAGGCGGTCCCCTACTTAAGAACACTCGACTTACATACGACCCCTAGTTACAAACGGACCTCTGGATATTGGTAATTTATTGTACTTTAGTCCTGGGCTACAATGATCAGCTATAACAGTTATCACAGGCGTCTGTAATGAAGCTTTAGTGTTTATCCTGGTTCTTATGACAACCCAACATTTTTAAAATCAAATTGTCACAGAGACCAAAAAAGTTCTGTCTGGGATTACAATGATAAAATATACAGTTCCGACTTACATACAAATTCAACTTAAGAACAAACCTACAGACCCTATCTTGTATGTAACCCGGGAACTGCCTGTACATAGATATGTACAGGGCAGAAGAGATCATGTGTGACCACCACTTCCTTCAGACTCCTCATTCAGGCTATGGATGGAGTCCCCTCTGATCATAATTGTATCACTTATTATTAGTGCAGATAAATATTATTATAATAACTCACATACATATACAAATACACAAATAGATACGGAACTGATGGTACGTGGAGGGTTAGATTGCGTGTAGGTGGATGGACCCTTGTCAACAATGAATAGGCTGCAGGACCCGCCTCAGCAGTCTCATTAAACTGGAGTGTGATGAGTCAGATCCCACCCATATTATACCATAAAAACAGAATCCCCCTTCAAGTATCTGTTTTCTTTACTTGATTCTTATCCCCCCCCCCCCAAACACACAAAAATATTTTTCTATGTTTTATTTTTGTGAAAATCTGTGACCATGCAAATCTGCTAGACTGTGGAGATATATGTAACCATACCTAGTAGCAGCAGGACTGTGAAAAAAGGGTTTCTTTTACAAGACTGTAGCTTTACCAAGTTCTCTAGTGTATTTCCTTACACTGCTGTGCTCTTAGCTATCCATAGGCAGCGTAAGATATGATAACAAAGATTATCCCGTAGCTAATTTATTTGTAAGTGTGTGGTTAGTAGTAGCAGGACTGTGAAAAATGCATTTGTAATCCAGGATTGTAGTTTGTCCTCACACTGCTGTGCTCTTAGCTCTCTGTTCCCAATATAAGATATGATTAAACAGATCTCCCTGGAGATCATATGCTTGTCTGTGTAGTTAGTAGTAGCAGGACTGTGAAAATGCATTTATATTCCAGGATTGTAGTTTGTCCGCATACTGCTGTGCTCTTGGTTCTCAGCAAGTAGTGTAAGATATGTTTACATGGATTTTGCTATAGATCATATATTTATGTGTGTGTTGTTAGTAGAAGCAGGACTGTGCATTTTTATTTCAGGATTGTAGCTTGTCCTCACACTGCTGTGCTCTTAGCTCTCTGCAAGCAGTGTAAGATATGTTTACACAGATCTTGCTAGAGAACATATCCCTGTGTGTTCGTTAGTAGAAGTAGGACTGTGCATTTCTATTCCAGGATTGTAGTTTGTCCTTACACTGCTGTGTTCTGAGCTCTCTTAAATCAGCTGATTCACAGGTCTTACCCCCTGTTCTGAGTAAAAGCTTTAGCAGGCTTCTGATCAAATATTAAAGTAAAGACTTAGAGCAGAGAGGTAGGGACTTTGGAACAATGCAATGCAGAAAGCTAGGATCCCAGCATTGAGACTATTAGAAGACACTAAAATCCTGTGAATAAATGCATTTTCACAGTCCTGCTGCTACTAACAACAAAAACACACACAGGAATGGTTACAGAGTTCTCCAAGGACAATACCCAACAATGGCTGTAGACTTCAGACCCTTTAAGCATGTATTTCTAAGAAATGAAACAACATATTTCAGACCCATCAGTGCTATAGGTTATAAAACAAGGTAGTACAAAGCAGGGAAGCATATATGGGGTTAATCAAAGTGCAAAATGAGTCCAAAAAAAAGGTTCTAAAAGGAGCCATAAAGTAATTATTCAAAATATCCCTCCTTGTTTTAACACAGCTTGGCCTCCAGCAGAGAATCAAATTGATCTGTGTCTGGGATCAGAAACCTGCCTTCTGTTCATTTGCAGAGACGGCAGGAAATCTCTCAGTCAACATGGAACATCCCTTAAATTAAAGGCGCACCAGAATCTGCACAGCATAGGAGACCACCCAATCATAGAGGGGGTCTTCACTCAGCATTGTTGCTTGGAGGAGACAGCAAGAAGGTGTCAAGAAGATCGGAACCCAGAGGTTAAGATGTTACATTTAATTTGCTACATTGTATCAATGACTGGTAAAACAGTGTGACATCCAATATGGCTGCCACTGCCGTCTCATACAAGTGTTGTCACCCAGCTTATGGCTATGTACACACAGCGTTTCTGATAAACAGTATTATAAAAAATGAAACCTGGGGTATTAAGAAAAGTAAGCCCTCCGCTTGCAATTTTTCCCCAAAAAAGCTCTGCTACATCCCATTCCTAGTATGTAACGGGATGACCTGAAGCACATGATCCGTCACATGCTTGTGACATCACTCCAGGTCCTGGAGTTTTTTACATGTTGCCGAGACTGATATTCTCCTAACTGGGTGCATGTAAATCTCCTCATGCGCCTCCCAACAAGATCCACCCACCGTCTACTCCTCTCCATAATTTTTATATACATTCCCATGGCAATCAACCAAACAAAGACAGCCAGGGGGACAAGGTAAAACCTCTGCTAGCAGGGAAACGGTTGTAGATAGCAAATGAGTGTAAATTTCATACTTTGGCTTAGTGCAGAGTTAGGCAAAACTTTTTATACTTTACAATTGTTCTTTAATATGAACCAAAAAGATTATTTTTTTTTAAATGGCACTCCACCTGCAACCAATAAATGTGACTCATCTCATGGGAAAATGCGGTGAAAAGAGTCACATTTTTCTGAATTTAGGGAAGATTTTTTTTATAGGTAGACTCCATATAAAAGAGGGAATTCTAAAAAGTACATTTCATTCTCTAACTAAGGGGGCTGGTAGTTTAGTGGGATAAAACCTGGTGATAGGTTCCCTTTAAAGGGGAAGGTTTGAGACTAAGCCTGTGTCATGCTCCACTCCTTTACAGCCTGCACATATAGGGGCTCATTTACTTTTCCGGTCCTGTCGCGATCCCGCGGCGCATTGTCCGACGAGGATTCGGTTCTTCCGGCGATTCGGCAAGCTCGTGCGTCCAACTTCCTGCGGGTGTCGCTTCTACACCCAGATCCGCTGGAGTTCACCATCTTCTACCCGGTGCATGTGAGTGCTTGATTTTGCAACACACTTCGTTTTTTAAATTCCGCGTTTTTTCCAAATCCATCGGTTTGTCCGATGGCCACGCCCCCCTGATTTCTGTCGCATGAAAGCCGGCACAATTGCGCCACAAAAACCCAGGCAAATTGTCGCAAATCGGAAATATTTGGGAAAACCCCGACGGATTCGCGTCTGCGGACCCTTAGTAAATGAGCCCCAATGTGCATAAGTTTAGACCTACAACAAAACAATCAATTCTAGAAGGCACTGGCTCCTTCATATAAGGCGTACAAAAAATCCTTTGATTTTCTCAGAAATCAAAGGTGCGCCTTATAGTCCAGTGCGCCTTATATATGAACCGTACTTACAGACAACAGCTTCCTGTTGTGCACAGGTCTGCCTCCTGCTGGTCATTCATCCTTATAATCAGATGCGCTTTATAATCCGGTGCGCCTTATATATGAACCTAGATGTTTTAGTAGGCATTTATTGATGGTGCGCCTTATAATCCAGTACGCCTTATATATGAACTGTACTTACAGATAACAGCTGCCTTGAACTGTGCACAGGTCTGCCACCTGTTGGTCATTCATCCTTATAATCAGGTGCACCTTATAATCCGGTGCACCTTATATATGAACCAAGACGTTTTAGCAGACATTAATTGATGGTGCGCCTTATAATCCGAAAAATAGGCATTGACCTCAGGCATAAGGTATAGATAAGGTACAGTGCAGGATGGAGGGGACCGGATACGTAGTGGTGACAGGTGCACCCCGAGGTGGCGGATGACTATGAGAGATGATTCTGAAGCCATTTATAACCCTCGCCTTGTTTTGCTTCTTCTCGCTCCCATTTTTTTGACACAGTGTGATGATTTTTCCCTGTGTTTCTACACGTGGGTCTGTTGCTTGGTAACGCGGTCTGGTTAGCGTGTCGGGAACGGGGACTCAAATCCCAATTCTATTGAATTATATATTTAGTTACAGCAGAGCAGAGAGGGGGCTTTAAATAGCAACAAAAGAATGACTCTGTTCCTGTTACGTTGAATTGCTGGGGGGGGGATTTATAATACAGACCGCGGTGATAAAGCCGCCATAATACTTCCTGTACAATGGACAGCGCAGCACGGATCTCTGGGATATGTTTTCCTCTGCACAACTTTATTATTGCTTTTATTTTTAGTCGTGATGTATATATAAAACCACAATGATGGATTTTAACTGCACGATTCACAGGCTAAGACCTATAGTACATAGAACTATAGACACTGTATACCGCCATATGGTGCCTCCATGCGATGCAATAATATAATGGTGTTCTCCCTTAGAAATAAGTCTTTGTACAAGGTTTACAGGCCTTATATATATGTATATTACAGTATATACAATATATATATATTATATCATATATATGTAACAAACTAAGGTGAACCCAAATCAGAATAAAGGACAGAAATTTACCTTTTGACAACTTATGTTCTAGCTCAGATATATGAATTTGTCCTGTGTATGTAGTGGTGCACTGTATATATGGTATACAGTACACAGGTTAGCTGGGGCAGTATGTAGCGGTGCACAGTAATTTACATGAATTTCTAGACCAGAGAGGTTTTTAAGTGCATGATATGTGGACCTAAGCACAACTGTGGAGCAGGGGTTACCTACTGCTATAAGGTGCAGAGGCATCCCAAAAATTGTGCATTGTTTCCATAACCCCATTGCTCAGACCATGTCCTTTCACATCCATTGGTTGATGGACATACCTCCTTTATGAGCTGTATAACTGATACTATATAGCTACCATGTGGTGATGTGAACTGTAATCCAGATGAGCTGTTAGTTCGGGCTCCAGGGACCAGGTTCAGCTTTAAAGGGAACCTGTCATCAGCAACTGGCCTAATAAACCACTTCCAGTATGTTGTCAAACAGCATAATACCTACTAGCTTTTGTTTCTTTCATGGTCCAGTGTGGTGGCATCATCAAGAAAATCAACTTTGACGTGAGATGTAAATTACTGCCTCCTTGACTTACATACAACCAGTTTGCATCTCACTTTAAAGTTGATTTTCTGGATGATGCCCCCACACTGGACCATGAAAGAAACACAATCCGGAAGATTTTCAGCTGCTTGGCAGCATACTGGTAGTGGTTTATTAGGTCTATTTGTGCTGACAGGTTCCCTTTAAGTGGTGAAGCCAGGGTTGGCTTCAGGTTTCAGTAGGCCCCTGGGCAACCGAGCTTCAGTGGGCCCCATTGCAGTAAATTCACGTGGTCCCATTTAAAATTCAGAAACTAAAACAGTCTCCTGTTCCCTAAAATATTCCCTAGTTTATCATCCCAAACAGCTTACTCATGGTTATTTTATATAAAACCCCCTTCACCCCCATGGATTCCTTATGTACAGCTTTATGTGGGCCCTGGTAATTGCCCAGGCACGCCACGCGCTGGCTCCAGCCCTGGGTGAAGACCACGGCTTAGGCATGTGAGCTCTCAAAAAAACCGTGGAAGAGGGTCTACCTTGAAACTACTGTTATAGGCTATGTTAGATGGCTCCAAAGATGTTCATTAAAGGAGAGGTAAAAAAAAAAAAACTTCTCATGGTGTTCTTGTAGTTTATAAGCTTACGGACACAAAGACGAGCATAAGCGCTGTATACCCAAATAGTAATCTAAAATACCACCACAAATTTGTAAAAGAAAGCCCTTAAACGTTTCTAGGAAAAGACCCGATGCCAAGATAAACCAGCTGGTGGATGGAAAAAGAAATCTTTGACCAACATGCACCTTTAAAGCCCACAGAGTCGCCGAGGCCTGTAATCCTCTTCACACTGATCACTAAGCGTTTTTCCGTCTATTTAATCCAAGTTTCTAGGTCCGATCCAATTTCTTTCTCTCAATAGACTCCGCGATTAATGAAGGACCTGCTATTATTTTCCATATTAAATGCTAATTCCTGTGATGGAAAAGCTGCGTTCCGCTCGGGGAGACATTGTTTTCTCCTAAGATTAAAATACAACTTTGGAGTTGCCAAGAAACTATTATAACGTAGCAGAAGAATTATATAGGAACAAAATGATATCATGTTATTTATTAATTAAATTGAAAATGTTCTCCCAATCTTTAATCTTTTTACAAAGAGACCAGTCGGTTTAAACAAACAAAAATGTAAAAAAAAAAATCACGTTTAAAATAGGCAATACATTTGTCAAACAGGTCATCATATATTGATAGCTCATTCTCAGGCTAGGAAAGCCCCTTTCCTATCCCAAAACTCTTTCCAATTTTGATGCCAGTAATAATTTGAGCCATAGAGTCACCAAATTACTTAATCAGGAAATTGAACTAATAATTTTACGACTTAAAAATTAGAAAACTTGCGGTTCGCCAGATCTATTTTAGCCTTTGAATATTTTTAGGCTTTGAACTTGTGTTTAAAGGGAACCTGCCACCACAGAATCCCTACCATAAACCCAGAACCTTCTAGATAACTGTAATTGTATTTTCATGGTTTCGTTGTGTATTCTGTATGTTGCAGCTTCATCCCAAAAAAAACACTTTTATTAAGCCTGGTTTCTCTCTTCGATGCAGTCAAGGAGGCGGGAGACCAGTCAATCTCTCTCCCTCCCCTCACAGCCGCTGTGCCCAGTAAACCCACTCCTCCATTTGTTCCTTGGCACTGCCCCCTGTTCATGTCACAGCACCCGTGTGGCTTGTCCCCAGCTGTATCCAGAGCTGGACTGCGCATACTCGAGTAGTGTGTGCAGAGCTGGATATGTACCAGAGCTAGCGTGTACAACCGTACCGAGCATGCACAAATTTTTCAAACACAAGCGCTGTATTATGAACAGGGGGTAGTACCAAGGGACGTGTGGAGGGGTGGGTTTACCGGACACAGCGGCTGTGAGGGGGCGGGAGAGAGCTTGACTGGTCTCCCGCTTCTTGACTGCATTGAGAAACCAGGCTAAATAAAAATGGTTTTTTGGGACGAAGCTGCAACGTACAGAATACACAAAGGAACCATAAAATACAATTAAAGTAATCGGGAAGGTACTGTTGGGGGTTTAGAGTTGAGTTCTGTGCTGACAGGTTTCCTTTAATGTTTATAGACCAACACCAATTTATACATCTTCTCATAATATTTCATTTCTATATGTAGTCATATAATCTTTCCACCTCAGCTATAGTTTTTATACCCAAAACGCAGTCTACAAGTCAGTGACAGAAAGCAACGGAGGCCAACGTGACCAAAAGATGGATATAGGCATGAGATCCCCACCATTCTTCCAACATGTCCATGTAACATGTCAGGATTGAGACTAATTTTCCTACTGCATTAACACATAATGTGAAGTATATAAGACACCTACCTCTAACATGATGTGACCAGAGGAGTGACAAAAGCCTCATTGCAGTATCTTGTTGACCCTTAGTTCATGTTGAGTGCCGTTCTAATCAGGAGCTTTCCAAAATTACCCATGTTTCTGCAGTGGACTAACATACTCTCCTTATCACCAGATGCCTTCTTATACCAGAGGCAATGGCTATAAATAGGTATTAAACATTAACTCTACTCACACCAAGCCTCTACAACTCTTCTCCTATAGAAGGTCTTCTACCAACTGAAGACTCAAAGGAAGGTTCTACATCTTAGCCAAATCAGTGATACATATTAAACTAACTTCAGCCAAACCCACCAACTACGGTGAAATCGCTCATGGATATCATGTGTATAACAGACTCCCAACTCTCCCCTACTGCAGAATTTCCAATTTATTTTGGAAGGATAATCTATCCACTTTATAGTCACATATTCTAAAACAAGTTATGTTAAAATATTATTCATTTCAAAAAGAGGCTCAAAACTGGTGTTACGTCACTTAACAACATTGCATGGATTCTGCGGTTTTGTATGGTCAAAACATCTCAAGGGTGAACTTTAAATGATGTTGGGTGGCAGCCCTGGAGATCTGTGTAACCAATCCTTTCTGTGTGTTGTTAGGAGCAGCGGGACTGTGAAAAATACGTTTGTAATCCAATATTATTGTCTAAGAGCATTGAGTGCATGACCTCAATCTGTTCTTAACTGCTCTTAGCTCTCCCCTCCCCTTTACTCTAAGTAACAGCTGTAAATATTTGTTTTTTTAATTTAAATGATACAGCAGTCACTTAGAACTGAGGGGCCAAGCAGTAGCTCAATGCAAAGAGCTAATGGCACAGCAGTCTAAGGAGATTCCCCCAGTGTACTTGGAAAAGCCAAAATACTGGAATGTAAATTCATTTTCACAGCCCTGCTTCTACTAACAACATACACACACACACAGTGCACATCTGTCTAAGGTTAATATCTAACACTGTGGGAGATTCATTATGCCTCCCCACCTGTTATGTGGCATGTCGGGTGTGCACGTCACTATATGCATGTCACTTTAAGCTTGATGGGTGGAGGGTGGGCACGGCCATTAGATTTACTAAAACCGGCAAAGAGAATAACAAAATACTCGACCAACGGGTCAGAATTGGCGGAGTTTGCACACAAATTTACTAAGCGGCCGAAGTGCCATTGTGGGGAACTTTATTAGTGGGGTCAAAACTTCAGTCTTAATGATTTTTCCCCCATTGTCTTTAGTTATGCTGACAAGTTCCCTTTTATGCTGTCCCATCTCCTGGTGGATCCCAGTAAAGGGTCACTCCATCAGTAATATGGTTTTTCAAGTTCAAGTTGACGGTCTGATACAACTAATCTTGAGTGACAGAATAATAATAGAGAATGAGGCCAGAAGTACAGCTCCATTCTCTGTGAAGTGGCCAGTTCTAGAAAATGCAGCTCACCTCTCACGGAAATGGGTCAGTAATATAGTGACCCCAAAAAAACCCTTTTATAAAATGAATATTTAGCTAATCTGTGCAGGACCCTACACCCAGCGCCTGGTCTGCTTTTTGTCCACAAAATGCCATCTCCTCCACTAAAATAACAAAACTAACCACCTAAACCTCACAAAAGGCTATTACTGGCAGAGCAATGAAACTGGATATAAAGTAACCAACTGTCTCCCCCCTCGTGTAGCAGAGACGAGCGCGCCTGCCAACCACTTTGTTTACCTAAACAATTTCTTCAGGATGATCCGTACAAGCCGGGGAATTTGTTATATACAAGAGCATGGCAGGAGAAGAGCTGTTTGCTTTGAGGACAGAAAAAAAAAAAAATCTCCGGCCTACATTCAGTATCTAGAACAGGCTGTACATCTCAATACAGTTCAGGAAGGGGAAGGCGTAATAAATATTTAAAAAAGGGATTCAGTCAGAGGCGAGGAAGAGGTGCACATGGAGGCTGCGGAGACGAGTGCGCCGCTGCAAACCTTGAGATAAAGGTCACTTCATAACCGGAGCAAAATCAATGCTTTATTGTAGAACACTGACCTAGTTCTTGATTTTGTGTCATTTTCTTTTGTAGTGCTATTTTTTGCTATATAATACCCAAGAATAGAAGAAATACGAGATCACACAACTCCAAAGGTCGGCCACGGTAGGTCCTGACCACTGGAAGAGTATAACAAAACGCTTGTGTGCTAGGATTTTATAGAAATACTATTAGAATACGAATGTATTTGACACTAAGAAGAGCGTTTGGTAAGCGTTCTCTACGTGCTCTATGTCTATTGGCCTTTGAGGTGACCTCACATTCACTTCTGTTCAATCTTGATTGTCATTGCTCAAATCCATCAGTAGAGTTTTATTTTGTTAGAAATAAGCCAACCTGTTACATTGGGGCTCATTTACTAAGGGTCCGAATTGCGCACTTTGGTCGGGGTTCCCGAATATTTCCGATTTGCGCCGAATTGCCCCGGGATTTTGGCGTATGAGATCGGATTGTGGCGCAGCGGCGCCGGGTTTCACGCGACAGAAATCGGGGGGCGTGGCTGTCGGACAACCTGACGGATTCGGAAAAACCACAGAATTTAAAAAAGAATTTGTGTTGCAAGATCAGCACTTACATGCACCGGGAAGAAGAAGGAGAACTCCGGCAGACCACGGCGCAGCAGCGACACCTGTTGGATATCAGGCGCATGATCTTAGTGAATCGCGGCAGACCCGAATCCTCGTCGGACAACGCACTGGACCGGGTAAGTAAATGTGCCCCATTGTCTCCAAAATAAAATGTCCAGAAAACCACAAGACACTACCAAATTGATAGGTTTTTCTGAGACTGAAATACTGTTGTCCTATCTTTAGGACATGTCTTCAATATGAGACTGATGTGGGATCCAGCACACAGCACCCCCATAATCAACTGATTCAAGCAGGAGGTATCAGCTTGGTGCCAAGTTCATAGGTAACATGGCCTTCTAGTAGCTCAATCCTATTCAAGGAGAAGGGACTGAGCTGCAATTCCAAGCACAGCCACTAAACAATATACCGCACCGGACTTGGTAAGCAGTAAGGAACCCAAAGTGCAGTGTGGTGGCAAGTGTCTAGCTCTAGTTATCTAATCTATTGATGATCAATCAGAAGGATAAAGCATCAATATTTTAGATGAGGAGGAGCAGAGATGGATCCAAGGTGTTTAGGACATCATGGTGGCTCAATGGTCAACACTAAGTACTAATTTTCAATGGTTGGAAATTCTCCCGACTTTGGGTTTCCTTATTTGCCCCAATGCTCCAAAAGTATGAATATTCATTTCTACAAAATTTTAGAAATAGGTTGTAGCTTATCCTGAAGAAATTGGATTTCAAGAAAATTTTGAAGTTCTGTGAAGGCGTAATAATGTATTGGGAATGTACAGGAGGAATCATGGAGATAAGCTGAGGAGCAAACAAAAAGAAGGTGAAGAAGAAGACCTAGTGAGACTGGAGGTTACATGTAGGCAGGTAGTGGAAGATTATAGAAGGTCACAAAAATATAAGGAGGTTATGGATGGTCTTGTATGGTATTTGTAGATCCTTGAGCAAACACCTTAGGGTACAAAGATGCAAAGAACGTAAAACGCTTTACACTTCTGTCTTGTTGCTTTAGATTTCTTTGCGGTGTATATTGAATGTGCCAGGAAAATCGACCAGTGTAAACTGTGGTCCATAGGCAATAATGTCCATTTGTTCTACAAATAATTGAGCATTATGCACGAAATGTGTTTGCATAGAAAAGACAAAAATATTCTGACAATTGTAATTAAAAATAATAAGAGAGAATAGTCTGATAGAGGCCGCTAAACAGAGAGATAAAGCTTCACTCCGGAATGGAAGACTTTTTATCTCTGTGGGAAGAGACTTCCCTTCCGATGTATTTTTAGCCGTGAGGCCATTCAACTTGAAGCAATGAAGAAGCTGTCACTACCAAGCTGTCTCCTCCGATCACACAAGTGGCCTCTTCAGAAGCTCTCAAAGTAAACATGCCTACTAAGATTGTACTGCACGTTCTGGACATCGCTCATGTGGTGATAGATGATGAAGGGATAGTGCCATTTATATGTGGATTATTGACTGATAGGACCATACACCTGGGGCATGCTGGTATATCTAGAGACAGGGCCACTTCTCTAAGATCAGAAGATTGAGCAGGCTGTGCACTATGCTGAAGACTTGGTTCAGATGATGCCCAGACTACTCGACCTTCCAAGGTCTTTCATTTACCATTTGTAAATCCCCCCAGTCAGGTGACCTCCTAGCCTGTAGGATTTTTCTGACATACTTTATCATAAATTCAATTATTATCTTTTATTGCAAACTTTGCATCCTCTCCAACCACTCTGGATGGGTGGACCACAGTTCTGACAGTACAAAGTTCAGTACAAACGATCACAATTTTCAAGTATTTACTGAAATAGACACAATCCCAAAAGTTAGAAGTAACAAAGCAGATTCAAGCGCATTTATGAGTTCATAAACGCGGGTTAAAATTACATCCTATAAGTTGTTAAAGCGTTTCAGACTATTGGCGGTCCCCTACTTAAGGGCAACCGACTTCCAGACAACCCCTAGTTACAGACGGACCTCTTTGACCACCAGTGAAGCTCTCTGGATGCTTTACTTTAGTCCCGGGTTGCAATGATCAGCTGTAATGAAGCTTATTGATAATCCTTGTTCACATTACAGCAAAAAATTTGGAAAATCATATTGACACAGGGTCAAAAAAAAAGTTTGTCTGGAGTTACAATTATCAAATATACAGTTCCCACTTACATACAAATTCAACTTGTAAACAAACCTAAATATCCGATCTTGTACATAACCTGGGGACTGCCTTTGTCATAACAATTTCATAGGTATTATTGTTTGGGAACAGCTTAGTTAGTGGTTAATTTATTCAGCTCAGGTGCTGAACTGAACAGTTTCGGAAATCATTCGTATATACTGTATTTACTATAAATGAGCAAAACAAAAACTTTTTGATCTCACCAATTGGGGGCAATGAAACAAAGAGTGAAACATTTATAAGGGTCTGAATACTTTCCGTACCCTCTGTGGGGAAGATTTACTTACCCGGTCCATTCACGATCCAGCGGCGCGTTCTCTGTGGAAGATTAGGTGTCGCTGCTGCGCTGAAGTCCGTCGGAGTTCATTGAAGTTCACCAAGCTAGCCTTGGTGCAGGTAAGTGCGTGTCAAGCGACACATTTTTTCTTTAAATGCGCCGCTTTCTCCGAATCCGACTGGTTTTCCGACGGCCACGCCCCCTGATTTCCATCACGTGCATGGCGGCGCCGATGTGCCACAATCCGATCGCGTGTGGCAAAATCCCCGGGCAATTCAGGGAAAATCGGCGCCAAGCGGTAAAATTCGGGTAACCTGACGTAAACATGCGATTCTAGCCCTTAGTAAACGACCCCCTGTATGTCTGTTTTTGTAAACGTTCAGTGGTGGAGACAAAAAATTTTCCCAATAGGGCAGAATAAATGTTATCTTTTCTTGTTTACAAATATACCAGAATGCATTAACAGACAACAATAAAGAGGTTGGCCCATTTAATTCCCATCTATGAAACCCCTATATAAGGCAGAAAGGCTAGAGACAACTAAGATGTTGCTTGAAGGGACCCCCCAGGCAATATAAACTACTGATAGGCAAGAGAATGCACTATGATTAAAAAAAAAACACACTTTATATTTATTATTTATGTTCCTGAGAAATTCCCAGTTTGATCTGTATGCTAATGAGGCAGTTGGTGCTTCCTCAGCAACAAGAGTACTGTTACTCTTGCCTGGACCACTACCCTAGCTGTCAGATAAGTGGGAGATTTGTATTGTAGAAGCATGGGGTGACACCGGAAGAAGAGAAAAAACGATTAAGGCAGGGAAAAGCCTGCTCAAGGTGCTGCCTCATTAGCATATGGATTAAAGTGGGAATATCTCAGGAATGACATAATGGACAAGAATAATAAAAGGTATGATGGAAATCAAACTACATTTCCCTACAACATGCTGCAAGCAGATAATAACACTTGTTGGAGGTAGTAGTCTCCCATTAGTGGTCATTGCAGTAGAACTCTGAAGCAACAACAGTAGAATTCTTGAATTTTCTTTATTAAAAAAAATGCCTATAAACTTTCACATTTTGTTCCCAAAGTTTTCTAGCCCTGTATCTAAATCATCCAACTTAAGTCCGATCTTTCTCAATGCTGAGTCCGGCATATTCATAAGTCTCCTCCACAGTCGCACCTACAGCATGAGTGAAGGGGGAATGAGGGAGCTGATTTCTCTTCGGCGAGTCACACAAAGCCAACATCTCTCTCAGCCCCTTCATTCTGACCTCCTTTAAAAATTCTCTTCATCGAGTCACACACAGCTAACGTCTCTCTTAAAGTGTATTTATTGGTAAATAATTGGAAAGCATGAGGAGATAATTTCCACTCCAAAAATAACATTCCCCAAGTGACAGGAAGCAGCTAATTGTAAAAGTGATGGTGCGGATTCCTTCAGCGGATTAACATACACTCAGATTTATATGTGGTGTGGTCACTAGGGGGCACATTTACTTACCCGGTCCTGTCGTGATCCCGCGGTGCTTTGTCCAACAAGGATTCGGGTCTGCAGCGATTCACTAACATCGTGCGCCCGGGTTCCTGCAGGTGTCGCTGCTGCGCCGGGGTCCACCGGAGTTCAACTTTTTCTTCCTGGTGCATGTGAGTGCTTGATCTTAGGACAAATAGTGTTTTTTAAATTCTGCGTTTTTTCCGAATCCGTCGGGTTGTCCGATGGCCATGCTCCCCGATAGACCAAAATCCGTTCGCATACGCCAAAATCCCAGGGCAATTCAGGGCAAAACAGAAATATTCGGGAAACCCGACGAAAGTGCGGCGTTCGGACCCTTAGTAAATGGGCCCCTAGATGTCTGACCTCTGGGATCCTATCCCCTATTAAGAATTGGGGTCTGTATCACGGTGTTTGGTCAACAGCAGTAAAGTCAATGGGGGAGATTTATCAGAAGTGCCTGATGATAAATCCCTCCCAGTAAGTAAAACATCATTCCTTAAAATACCTTGGTTTATTTTGGAAGGCGAAATGGCAGAAACATCAATGTTCCTGTCTGGTAGTTTTACCATTTCCTGCCCACTGCTATATTTGGCCGTGTAACACCAATGATGCTTATTTTATGTGAGGTTATGCCATTCAAATGAGCGGTGAACTGTGCAAACACCATCTTGCTACGGCGCGATGCAGATGGTCAGCAAAAAAAAATATTTGTGACGAATATGAACAGAGCTAAAACGTCCCCCTCATACCAATTACAATACTGGTAACTTATTGTATTGGCACCTCCCAGGCCGTAATACGTCTGCTACCTGTACACTCCCGATATATACCTGCATCTGGGTAATTTCATCTTGTGTATTATTTCCTGTCCTGTGACTCAGTAGTGACAGTCAGAGATTACCGGAGGAAGAGCGAAACTGATGGCTCGGGGGTGAGTCACTGACTTGAGAGAGTACAAAGAGCGGAATACAACAGATTCACTCATTTCGGAGCTGAATCCCGGTTTATTTACGTAGGTGGAGAGCTGCATCTAGGTCGTCATTGAATAAACTAGACTGAGCGCTCTGTTTATTGAGGCAGTGAAGTCAGAGACTCTCATTAGATCTGCTGTCTCTCTTTTATGTTGTGTTCTGCAAGTCTTAATTACAACCCACGTATTAGTCCTTCACTTCGGATCCAATCCTTATGAGAATTTTTTCTTACAAATACTGGAGGTATACTGGAGGGGGTGTAATCATGTCGACACTGAACTACAATATTGCATAGAATACCCAGAAATCGATGGCAAGAAGGATATTTTGGTTGATTTTTCGATCACAAAGGGTGATCTTATCTTCTTTGCATGAATACCAAGGCTGAACCTGAATGTGGTGCTACACTGACATTGACCTTCCTTAAGAGAATGTGATGATGCTCCAAGGACTAAAGGCCTAAACGTCGTCAGCTAGAAGAAGGGCTCTCAGCTATTAGGGGTCCGACTTAAGCCACACCTTGGCATAAAGTCTGTAATTTTGTAATTTTTCCACATTTTACTGAAACACGACCTCTCAAAACCCCAGGACTCGGTAATCACGGCACATCTTCTTCACTTCCGATACATACCTTCCCACCTGAATGACGATAAGTACAGATGGAGCCTAAAATGAAAATACACTGCCATTCCTAAATTGTTCCTGTTAGAGATTAAGTTGGTGAATTTGATCACTGACGCTTCTATATTTAACCAACAACAGTTTCATCCTACAATTTAAAGGGATTGTCCTGTGGCAATATTCCATATGGCCTACTAAGGGTTTGACATGTAGAGGTCCCATCAGAGGTGTAACTACAAGGATAGCAGCCATAGCAGCTGGTCCCCCAACCTGCCACACTAAAGAATAAAGGATATGTACATTGTACAGCATAATCTATATAACAGTGCACATCCTCCACAGTACACAAGTCCGGAGCTCAGAAAAATGTCATTGAAGGGGACAATAGAACAGTGGGACCGGAAATTTCACATCTCTTCTTCTTTTTGTCTACTTTTCCCCTGTGATCAAAGCTACTGTGCCTCGGATAATAAGACTGTCTGACTGTGAGTATACACGTGTGTATGTGATGTGTATATGTTGTGTATACACTGTATGTGTGTGTATAAGGTGTACCGTTTGTGTGTGTGTGTTTATATACGGCAGGTATGGTGTATGTATGTGTGTACTATATGTATAATGATATGATGTATATTTATTATATGTTTGTGTATTTGATGAGTATATATGATGCATATAAATGTGTGCACATGAGTGCATAAATATGTGTATGTAACAATGTATACATGTGTCTGCTATGGGGCCCAGCCCAACCTAGTTACTTATACACTAAGTAAACTGACTAAAATGAGCTACTGGATAATGTTCTCCCCACGTGAGGTGGAACCAGAAGAAGAAATAGGAACTAAACAATTAAAATTTAAAACTAAACAGATAAAATCAATGCAAGTATAAAAATAATTAGTTGTGTAGTGGTTCTTAATGAATTAAATATTCTACTGTAGAACCTATCCTTATCATAGCAGAGAGGGTCTGATACCCCTGCAAGATATTTGAAGAGACCTATATAGGCCATCACACACAGTGCTGCACATATGCAACACCCCTGCCAATGTAAGGCAGAGGGGTTGTTGCGAATACGTCCCACCATGTAGCTTGCAGCCTGTGTAGGGTCTGATCAACCCCACAGCAGGTCACTACATAACACAGGGGAACACTGCAGCGGTAGAGTCTGCCTGGTAAGGCAGGAGTTAATTGTTTTATGTGATGCAATTCCAGCAACCAATCACATGTGTTATACCTTGTATCTGTAAGCTGGGATGCGATTGGAGGAGTAACCACCACCTGACCAGTGGGAGTAATAAAACCCCTGGTCAGGAAAGTTCTAGAGAGCAGTCTAGTCTAGTTAGACAGAAAGACAGACCAGAGCAGGAGAGCTCAGCTCCCTGCCTGAGTGAAGTGAGTTAGGTAGTTAGAGGAAAGGGATATCATCCTACCTTCAAGGGTGATATCTGAAGCAACCCAAGGACCAGCTGAAGCATCCTACTAGGACACAGCTACCTCCCAGCCTGCCCTTTGCATCCAGGCTGGTGATGCATCCTGTGTCTCCCTCCAACTGCATCTCCAGCATCCTACCATTTGTCAAGGCGCGTTGCTAATGTTCCTGTCGGTTCCAATAAAGAACTGTAAGTTATTTGTGTTCAACGTCTGCCTCCGTCTGGTCCCTGCTACTACGGCTGTCACCATCACGGGCACCCTATCCACCACACAGAGACTCATACTCCAGACCCCAAAGGGTTGCCCCAAGGAGAACTACTCTAGCAGCCTCTCCTTCATCATTTCTTGCCAACACCACCCTGCTGGAGACCTGCCAGGCTGTAGGACAGCCCTCCGGTCCCCCTACCAAGCACCGTGACACTAGCGTGCTTAGGCCGCAACCGCCAGCCACTCAGGTACTGGGGGCCCCGGCTGACTCCAGGCCCCCAAGAAAAGGCTAGGCCCCGGTGGGGGATGTTGCACATAGTATAGTGGTTATGCTTGGAATTGCAGCTCTGCCCTATTCTCCCAAATGTTACTTTCTTGCTTTGGGCATTGAGAATGGTAGGAGTGCAGTGTCCTTACGATCTGGTATAGATCACGTATCCTAAAAATAGATGATCAATAAATAGTTCCCTAATACACCTTCACATACTTAAAAAAAAAAAAAGGTAAAATCAGTACTGAAAATATTGGAAATGTCATAGCCGCTTGCTGACGGCTCGTGGGCATGTAAACCTCTTATTGTACAGTATCTGACCTTTTGGTTGCTTGTAGTTTCCCTGTTCATTGTGTTATTTGTCATTAGTCAGTGTTATATCGGGCAGCATACAAATGCTACATGGCTTCTCTACAATCGGTAGGGCTAAAAGCCGGACTAGATTCCAAAGGCTCTCCAAAAATTTGACAAATTAATCATGGAAATAGTTGCTTACGAGATCGGAATGTAGAAGAGCGCGGAGTGAGAATTTCTGCCCAAAACATCTCGTTGGAATTCGCTTTTGTATTTAGCCAACATTCCTTGTTATCTTTAACAACATATAAATCACAGGTAATGTTACATTTTCACCTAAAATAAACCAAGTTTTAAAAAAATCTAAAAAACTGAAAAGACAATAGGGCAGATTTACTTAAACGGTCCTGTCGCTATCCCCCAGCGCGATGTCCGATGTGGATTCGAGTCCGAGCGATTCACCAAGCTTGTGTGCCCGAGTGCATGTAAGTGCGTGTCTTGCGACAATTTTAAATGTTAAATCCCGCGCGTTGTCCGAATCTGTGGGGTTGTCCGACGGCCACGCCCCCTGATTTCTGTCGCGTGCAAGCCAGCATCGATGCGACACAATCCGAGGGCAATTTGGCACAAAACGGAAATCATTGGGAAACCCGACGAAAGTCCTACGTTCGGACCCTTAGTAAATGATTCCCAATGTCCTTCAGTGGGTCCTCTTCAACTGTCTACTCATATTGGTGCTGACCCTTGTAACATACGATGACCACTAGCAGGCTGGGTTCTAGTGCGGCTCCATCACTTCCAGTTTTTGGTAAAGCACTAGGTGGTTCCAGGTGGTCATGGGAGCCGCTTCAGCTAATGATTGGTCTCCTCGAACCAAGGAACAACAAAGGAAGCAATGTGCTCTGGTAAATGGAAGTAATGTCCCATGGTCAGATGAGGCCTCTTACTGGATGAAGATGGTCATGAAAATCGCGGCAAGACCTCAATCACGAGAACACATGCTAAATAAGTTTTGTCTGATGGACATGTGGGAAGGGACTGCTCCTCGCTGATATAAATAGGTAATAAATCGGAAGGAATAGGTCCTGCTCTATATGATACACCATCCCTCATCGCATCGTACCCGCTCACAATACAAGATATCGGAGGCCATAAGCTAAATAAATTGTGTGCATGAGGCCTAAGTACATGTTCTTTTTTTCCATACCCTAGGCCTGGCCCCCTAGGGTTTTCCTGGAAAATCCCTTCAATGTTGATGAACATATGTACCATGGAATCGGCCAGGATGGCCCAAAAACACCGCAGCGAGTCAAGTCAGACAGGAATTTTTGTTTTTTTGGGGGGTTGAAATAAAGGCCTTCACCTTCAAAGTTTTCTTTAGCTTTCACAGAGGACAGAAAGTGGTCAGACGTCTGATGTGAAGCCAGAAAAACATTATAATGTCCTTGGATTAGGTCGCCGTTGTCAAAGACATAAGTAATGTGCAAGAGGCAGAGAAGTAATTACCAAAATATATTCCATTAGGCAAAGGACGACCTTACAATATATCAACACATTTACTGACACTGGTACGTTATATTATACATTCAGTAAATTATAATTCAATATGATCATTCTACAATATTCATGTATGGCGCACGTGTTTACTACTGTAATTTATACGATGATAATAGTCTAATATAAATCCTCAGTATAGTTCTAGTCCTGTACGAGGTGAAAGCTCAACTACTGAGGAGGTTAGTTTATCTACTTGTTTCTAGCCCTGTATACGTATACAGACAGTCCCCGGGTTACATACAAGATAGAGTCCATAGATTTGTTCTTAAGTTGAATTTGTATGTAAGTCGAAACTGTATATTTTATAATTGTAGATCCAGACCAAAATTAATTACAGACACTTTACAGCTGATCATTGCAGTCTGGGACTATAGTAAAGCATTCTGAGAGCTTCATTGGAGGTCACTAGGGGTCGTCTTAAAGTCAGGTTTCCTTAAGTCGGGGACCGTCTGTATACTGTGACGTAAAATCAAAAAAATATCCTTGCTTTTGACACACAACCTTCAATTGTGCTTTCTCTTTGGTATAAGGTTTGAGAAGTAAGATTTATTACACGTCTGGTCCAACAGACACTGGAACAGGCAATTTACTAATAACACAGATTAACATGAGTCTCAAAGGAGAAAAGTGGACACTTTGGAGTCATGGACAGAGGAACCAAATAATTCTATGTACAGGACCTGGGGGGTCAAATAACAATAAGCCCCGAGGTGGGCTGTGCAAAAAAGAAATGGCTGGTTATTTTATATGTAATATCCCATCTTTTCTCTGGAGACACTGTAAGGAAATAAAACACTGGCTTCCATATAATTTCACAGATTTCATCTATATGTTGGGGCTTCCAACCACAGGATATCCTGTTATCAGCTAATCACTGAGAGATCTTAAAGGAAACGTACGATGAGGAATCTACTATCAGAAGTAGATCAGATGGTAGATTCCTCCTCCCGGCCTCTGCCCTAATCTGTAATGTAATAATCCTGGAACCTAATCTAACTTGTTAAAAAAACGTTATTTTAGTAATATGTAAATTAGCTGCAGCAGCTACTGGGGCGTGTACTAGCCTAAGATACCAGAGCTCCCCCAGGCTAGCACACGCCCCAGTAGCCTCTGCAGTTAATTTACATATTACTCAAATAAAGT
Source organism: Engystomops pustulosus (assembly GCF_040894005.1). Taxonomy (NCBI): domain Eukaryota; kingdom Metazoa; phylum Chordata; class Amphibia; order Anura; family Leptodactylidae; genus Engystomops; species Engystomops pustulosus. The sequence goes on along the minus strand of NC_092413.1, from coordinate 203,467,232 downwards.
TTTTAACACAATGGGGCAGATTTACTTATCTGTCCTGTCGCGATCCCACAGTGCGTTGTCCGATGAAGATTCGGGTCTGCCGCGATTCACTAACGTCGTGCGTTAAATTTCCTGCATGTGTTGCTTCCGCGCTGCGATCCGCCGGAGTTCACCTTCTTCTTCCTGGTGCATGTGAGTGCTTGATTTTGCGACACAATTTTGTTTTTAAATTCCGCGGTTTGTCCGAATCCGTTAGGTTGTCCGACGGCACGCCCCCCGATTTCTGTAGCATGCAAGTCGGCGCTGATGCGCCACAATCCGATCACATGCGCCAAAAACCCGGGCAATTCGGCGCAAAAACGGAAAGGGTCCGCGGACCCTTAGTAAATGAGTCCCATTAGGTTAGTTTCCAGGATTATTAAATTACAGATTAGGGCAGAGGCAGGCAGGAGGAATCTACCACCAGATCTACTTCTGATAGTAGATTCCTCCTGGTAGGTTTCCTTTAAAGTGAACAACCCCCATTAAGTGTATTTTCACCAAACTAGAAACCTTTTCAGTGAGCTAAACTAAAGCAAACAGAAATTCAACATACACTGTCTAAAGTGTGGGCAGTATTACTGAGGTAACTGGATAACCGCACCTTAAAATATCCATAATGAGTTATTCTGTGGTGAGATCCATGGATCCATCTGTGAATCTATGAATAGATATGGCAGATGTTCAGAATTACAGAACAGCCATGAAAAGCCCATTTGGAAATTACTGGTTTTTCGCTATACACTTCTCTATGACTGGTTTGTCATCACTCAGCATGAGAAATAGCTGCTGACTCCGTCAGGATTTAGAGCACCTGCCAAAATGTCACCCACGGGATGAGGGGGCTGAAAGGGACACTGCTATCCTTCAATTAATATTATCATCCTATACACTACTAAGGTAAATGCCTTCTATAGTCACCTAATTATATTTAGAAGCCTCCTAGATCTGGAGTGTCTTAAAGGGAATCTACCATAAGGATGAAAAACTGTATGCAAATGAGCCTGAGGGGCTCCAGGCTCCATAGCTGTTTAATGGAGCCTGAAGCCTCTCAGGCTCGTTCGCATACAGTTTTTCATCCTGGTGGTAGATGTCCTTTAAGTAGGGTCCCTCCCCCCCTAATAATGGCCTTTACGACTGGGAAGTAACTGCAAAGTAAGCTAATCTTCTAAAAAGATAACACATACTAAGTGCAGAAAAGAGCCCGGACCTAAACCCAATGGATCATCTCTGGAGAGACTTGGCTTCCACCAGCGTTCACCATCCAACCTGAAGGAACTGGAGAGGATCTACAAGGAAGAGGCAGAGGATCCCCAAATCCAGGGGTGAAAAACTTGCATAATTCCAAATAAGACTCATGGCTGTACTAGCTCAAAAGGTGCTTCTACTCAGAATACTTATGAATACGCTGAATATTATACTCTAAATAATAATACTCTGAATACTTATGACCATGAGATATTTACATTTTCTTGTTTAATAAATTAGCAAAAATATCTACATCTCAAGGAGGATCAGAAGGAAATGGACAGCATGAGAATTAAATATGAGCGTCACAGCAAAGAGTACGAATACTTATGACCATGTGATATATAAATACCTACATTTCTTTTTTTTCTGTGAAGATGAGGAGCAGAGTGTACATTATTGAGCAAAAAAAAAAACTGGTTTGATCCTACCAATTGGCTGCAATGAAACAAAGAGTGGAAAATTGTTTGTGGTCCATACCCACTGTACAGTATTGTATAAAGAAGAAGACGAGCACATTTGTGCAGTGCGAATTACTTGGTGGGTAATCAGGGCTCTCACTACCAATTACTGTGTGTGGGCGGGGTAATCAGGTCTCTCGCTGTCAATCACTGTGTGTGGGCAGGGGTTATCGAAGCTCTCACTGCCAATTACTGTTTGTGGGTGGAGTAATCAGGTCTCTCAATGTCTCTCCTATGACTCCTGTAAAGATTCTTTATCTTTTTTCTGCAGAAATACTACCCTAAAGGGGTATTCCCACGAAGACAAGTTTCATAAATATATGCAGGATAACAAAATAACACATTCTCTAATTCACTGTTATTAACAAAAATACAGCATTTCACAAATATAAGTCCAACCTGTCTCTATCAGTCCTGCTGCACACAATTTAAGTTGCCCCAAGACACAACCCTGTAACTTCTAACTTTAGGGTCGGGCCGCCATCTTGGATTTCTGTGAGATGGCCGTGGAGCTGAGTTTTTGTCTCTTATTGCTCTGTGCCTGTAGCCACGGCCCCTGCAGTGGTAGAGACACTCACTGATTCACTTCCTGCCAACAAATACAAACTGCAAACTTCAAACTACAAGCAGATAAGTGATCCGGGGGAAGAGGGAGGCAGGCACATATCTGTGAGAAGTAGCAGAGCTGATTGTGTAAAAGTCTGCCTGCCAGTTCTCTGTCTATCATGCCTCTGTGTAATAGGCAACTCATGCATCTCTGATCTGTCTCATCTCTCTCTATGTGTCAGTGTGTTAGTACAATGTCAGAAGCCAGATTAAAGTGTACCTGTACCCTGATAATCTAACCACATTGTCACCCCACAGCACTATATGGATCATAATGGGGCACATATACTAAGGGTCCGAATCACGTTTTTCCGCCGGGTTTTCCAAATTTTACCGGTTTGCGCCGAATCCTCGTCTGAGAACGGCCGCTGGATCGGGACAGGACCGGGTAAGTAAATGAGCCCCAATGTGTCTGCTTAGAGAGTCCCAGCCCACACCCTGAAATTTTGTACTGAGCATCCTACGGAGTGATAGGATCTAAATCAGCAATAAAACATTGTAAAGTAAGGGGTTAAAATTATCACTAAGGGATTGAGATGTGAGAATTTTCTTTTGTGGGAAAACTTCTTTAAATCACATAATCTAATATATCACATTGCTTAGCACCTCTCCCTATCATCTGGCAGGTTCCTTGAGATCTACTGATTGGAAAAACCCACTTTAAGAGAAACCTCATCCGTAGCCTAAACTAACTTATGGTAAAGGGTTTTTTTCTTGCAGTAATTTACATTGCTGTTTTTCGGGAGAATGTCATCAGCTGTAACGCACAGGGTGACATCTGCAAGGAACCAACAGCAAAAATGTTACAAATAAGAATCTTGAGCCGAGAAGTCTGAAAATAACATCTTAAGTGGAGTACAGTAAATGGACTGCTGGAAATAGAAAGCCGTTCAAGTGGAAGATGAAGTGTCCCTAAAGTTGGGTACCAAGCTCCTTGTGGTTCTTAAAAGCCACTTGATTGGTTTCAGATCACACCATGTCTGGGGTGGATGACGGATCCATCGATCTTCGGTGGGAAAAAACAGGAAATCGTGACGAAACAGATGTATCCTACCTTTACGTAGAGTTGTTGAAATTCGTCAAGGTTGAGTCTTCCACTTGGGCAGTCCTTAAGGAAACCTTTATACCACTGTTTCAATTCATGTTCATTAAACTCTGTGCTCTTCACCAGATCTTCCATCACCTCAGGGGCAAGTTTGCTGTTCTGTTTACCCATTGTGTGTGGTTCTAGAAGAAGAAAATGAAAATTTGCTTTAGGCTTCTCTATTTGACAAATATATCCAATGGATAATTTGTCCATGGAATTGACTTTATACAAGATTTTTTTCCCCCTGGTGGACTCATATAAGTATCCATATCCATATACAGGCGGTCCCCTACTTAAGAACACTCGATTTACATACGACCCATAGTTACAAACGGACCTCTGGATATTGGTAATTTATTGTACTTTAGTCCTAGGCTACAATGATCAGCTGTAACAGGTATCACAGGCGTCTGTAATGAAGCTTTAGTGTTAATCCTGACTCTTATGACAACCCAACATTTTTAAAATCCAATTGTCACAGAGACCAAAAAAGTTCTGTCTGGGGTTACAATGATAAAATATACAGTTCCGACTTACATACAAATTCAACTTAAGAACAAACCTACAGACCCTATCTTGTATGTAACCCGGGGACTGCCTGTATATATATGGATAACTCCGGTTTGAAACTAGAGCGAGAAACACTGTACGAATGTCCCCAAAGACTCCTTATATATAGTAGTTATAAAAATATCTTCCCTTAATAGAAATTTAGGACAAGTTTACATGGGTTGGATTTGCTGCTGGTTTTAGCTAAGTGGGTCTCTATGGTACGGGACCCAACTCAACATGACTTTCCACCACAATTGTACCATATGCAGATGATCTTCTTGTCATTAGACAACCCCTTTATGATATATCCACTATGTTGACTGTTCTCTGTAATGAAGTCAACTGGATAAGAGAAACAGCTAAGCAAGAACCCTCTATTCTTCCAATAGGTGGATATTCCATAAATTCAAAAGCAGCAAAATCCATTTATTACAACAATGGGGGTCATTTACTAAGGGCCCGATTCGTGTTTTCCCGACGTGTTACCCGAATATTTCCGATTTGCGCCGATTTCCCCTGAATTGCCCCGGGATTTTGGCGCACGTGATCGGATTGTGGCGCATCAGCACTGGCATGCAGGCAATGGAAATCGGGGGGGCGTGGCCGAACGAAAACCCGACGGATTCGGAAAAACTGCAGCATTTAAAAACAAAAAATGTGTCGCGAAAATTGCACTTACCTTCACTCAGCCCGGCTCGGTGCATTCCAGTGCGTTCCGATGCTCTTCAGCGCAGCAGCGACACCTGGTGGACGGCGGAGGAATTGCCTTAGTGAATCCCGGCCGGACCCGAATCCAGCGCAGAGAACGCGCCGCTGGATCGCGAATGGACCGGGTAAGTAAATCTGCCCCATTCTCTTTAAGTGGGTCCATAGGTTGTGTCTCAAATGGTGACTTTGTGTATGAAAGAGTAGAGATGAGTGGACCCAACGTTCACCTGACCTGGACATATTGCCAGCCGAACAGCCAATCCGGCAAGTGGTTACCCCTAGAACCTATGATTGGCCAGATATGTCCAAGTCAGGCAGCAAAACTCGACCCGAACTTGAGTGTTGGGTCCTTTCATCTGTATATATGAGCTGAGCTGCAATACCACACAAAACCTTTTTCCAACCCCGGAAAATCCATTGAAGATTGATTATATCACTGTTATATTTATTCTCTGTTAAAGGTTTTTGATAAACAAAGCAGAATACAAAAGAAAAATTAGATGAGAGGCGTCTTCCATGACTTACTCGGGAAGCAGCCTTCAGAAGCTGTCAGTATGACACGCCTGAAAAAACAGCTCATTCGAGCAAACGGAATTTGTGCCTCTCATAGACAATAAATCTTTGTAGCGTCATACAATGGCGTACAAAATAAAATAAATTCCATTGACATCATTTTCTTGGATATAAATATAATCCACATTAATCTTCCGGCCGTATCACTATCTGACCCGATACTCTCGAGAAAATTTATTATGATCATAACACTCTCCTAAAGGGAAACTCCATCTCTGAAGAAGACACTCAATCTCTGATTTTACATAAAGGACAATTTTATCAATTAAAAGAAAAATTATTTTCCATATATGAATTCACATTCATGAAATGAAGTGGGTTGCAGTACCGCTTTTGTCCACTATCAGACAATAGTGCAAGAACACCCCAAGTTTGAATTGTACTGACTATATGGTTACTTTCAAAGATTTTTTTTTTCATTTTTAAATTCAACAATTATAAAATTATAGAATAGAATAGAACTAGAAAGGATATTATAGGCAGTTCACGGGTTACATACAAGATAGGGTCCGGAGGTTCGTTCTTAAGTTGAATTTGTATGTAAGTCGAAACTGTATATTTTATAATTGAAGTTCTAGACAATTTTTTTTCTTTTGCCCCAGTGACAATTGGAGTTTCAAAATTTTTGCTGTTATAGGACCAAGGATTATCAATAAAACTTCATTACAGACACCTAACAGCTGATCATTGCAGCCTGGGACTATAGTAACATCCAGAGAGCTTCACCAGAGGTCACAGTGGGCAGAGGGGTCCGTCTGTAACTATGGGTTGTCTGTAAGTCGGGTGTCTATAAGTAGGGGACCGCCTGTATTTAGGAAATGTACAAGCCATTTTGTTTTAGCACATGATAAGGATAAACTCGTGAAGCCTGAAATCATTTTTATTGAAAAAAAAGAGTGTAAGGGGCACAGCTTATTTGGTTGTATCTTGTGGCGGTAATGAACGGGGTGTGTATGACCCTTTTAGCCGATTCTTCTTATGGAAAGTGTCGCATATAGGTGAATGCAGGTGGTGGTGCTCAAAATTCTGACTGACACAGGACAGAGTATTTAAACTTCAGGGGGAGAAAGAGAAGAAAATTTGGCACTCACCACGTGGTAAAATATATCTTCTTTATTTTGTACATCGTTGAACGAGGACGCCAAGAGTTATAGGCAAGATGAAGCGCTGATGCGCGAAACGAGTCGTCCCTAACTAGCGCTCCCGCGCTATCACGTTCCTCCCCCTGTCTATGTGGTACCTGTCTATGATGTCTACGATGTACGAAATAAAGAAGATATATTTTACCACGTGGTGAGTGACAAATTTTCTTCTCTTTCTCCCCCTGAAATCATTTTTATATTGTCCATCAACCAATTGTTACTTGTGCCGATCCACACCGAAACTTCTCCACCACTGCTGGATGTCTGGAAGAAAGAGTTTGAGTAGCCCTTCTCAGTGTAAAGCATCGTATACAATTAAAGGTATCTTTTAGGATACTTAGGGGTCGGCAAACATAAGCAAACAAAAACTTATCCTGCTCTGGCTCACGGTCGCTCACGGTTGCGACAGCCTACAGTTCCTTGGCCAAAACCCAGTGAAGCAGAAGAAGTCACATCTCCAGACATCTCAATGACAAAGAATCGGAGACTGCCGCAACGCTGTAACCAATAGACGGGGCAACTGAGGTACAGTTCAGTTATACCTGTTCCACCCTCTAGACGGTTTATCACACTTCCTGAAAAACCCCTTTGAGGCACATTCTTACAATATCACCTACAATGCTCTATGAAAAGTCCCAGGAGGCCAATAAACCCCTCCATTAATCACACAGACTGGACGGCTTACCACGTATAACCTTCTATGAGAGGTGCCCAGTAATGTACTCACACAGTACGAGAGCCTGATACTCCCCAGAGTCATAAACATCAAACTGTATTAATTTCCAGACTGCTCGTAATGTCTCTCGTATCATCCATTTAGTCGCTGGATAGCCTCGTTAAGCCTGAAATCATTTCTGTATTGGTCATCAGCCAATCCTGTCTTCTGCTAGTCCGCTCCGAGACTGGGAGAGATTTAAGCAGTCGCACCTTAACAACTGTGTCAAAGGGATTGTTCTAATTAACCACAATTTCGCTGCAGAGAAGAATCTTCATTGCCTCTGTCTGTATTGTACAAGAATGTAGAGGGTGTTCGGAGGAAAAGAACCTGGCCCATACAGGAATCGAACCCCCAACTGGTTTTATCAGTCATGGGTTCAAACCCATATGGCTCAGGTTCTATGCTGCCCCTGGAGGCAGGGCCGGCACCAGCACAGGGCAAACCAGGGCAAGTGTCGGGGCCCAGGGCCCATAAGTCTGTATAGAAGGAATCCATAGGGGATGAGGGGGAGGCTGTATATAAAATAACCATGAGGGGGCTGCTTGAGATGACAAACTTGGGAATATTTTCTGAGTTTCTGAATTTTTAATGTAGCGACGTGAGTTTACTGCAAATGAATCCATATCATTGAAGCTCTTTGCCTCACACAAACTTATAAGACCCTAGAAAGCAGGGGACTACTGAGGCTCTATCACCCAGGGGCCTACTGAAACATGGGGCCAACCCTGCCTAGAGGGAGCACATTCCAATACCACAGTGCTTTATTTTATATTTGATATTACAACAACAAGGAAGTAAAAATTGGATAGACCATCTTCTCCAAAGTAAGGCCTAGTTTGTACCGTTGTTATTGGGCTCCTGTCCTCTATGGAGAATCATATTTTTCAAAAGTCATGGAAGTAGCAAAAAGAAAAAATTGGTGGCTATGAGAATATTATTGACCCTTGATAAGCAATACTCTCCTAAAGACCACCTCATTGCAAAGACTACAATTTAATTCAGATCTCTTGAGCTAAACACATATTTTTTACTGACTACCTTCTTCAAGACCACCCCCTGCCAACCAACTGACCCCTTTAACACAGGAGTATTTCTATAACTTATAACTTTTCTTAGTCCAATGGAGAATATAGCTAACCTGTCATCAGGAGTGTCATTTTTAGCTGGTGACAGGTTCCAACTGCCTGTGCTATGCTGATTTTTAAAAATGCCATTGTCAGTATTCTGAATGATTTCAGTACTTTATGTAAGTTTCATTCACATTACCTGGCTCCCTGTCATCAGCATGTAGTGAGTCCCCAGGGAGGGGGCAACTGCAGTCTGTGTGTGCCTGTGTGTGCCTGTGTCTCCTCTCTTCCACACTCATCCAGCTCCCTCCCCACTTTATGTCATGTGCGTAGAGCAGGCAGAGGAGGGAGGGGGGTGGTGAGGTGTAGAGGACGAACGTATGAGGAGACACAGGCTGCAAACAGAGGCTTTAAAGAAGCGACAGAGTTTATATCTCTCTGGAGGACTAATATGTCCATGCATTAAAAAATTTCAATGGACACAATATAATACTTGCTTCCCCCTGTGGTGGTGCTACAGGGAAACTTAATGATGAGCAAGAGACAACTCGCCGGAGGTCATAACTTTCCCACACTATACATGTGTTGGTTTTAAGGGGACATTCTGATTTTAAAAAATTCCCAAAATAGTTCATATAATTGTCACACTATTTGTTCACAACACATCCCATGTAGTGACCCCGACTTCTCCAGGGCTGGTACAGTAGTCACAATCTCAACAAGTACATGTCATGTGCCACCACATTATCACACATGTAGTAGCCGCAATAGTATCCATGTCGTTATCATTGTGCACTTATCTTAGGGAGATAAGGGGTTAATTCTGAGAATCATTTTAATTACAGATACTTCTCCCTAAAGTTACTGTATAATAATCTCAGTTTTAATATAAAAGGACTTAACTGGATATGAGATCCAAATTATCCTCGAATTAGGTGTTATCTTATCATCCTTTATTCAATAAAGTCCATTAACATTAGCACAGCCGGGTAGTGTTATCATGGAAACTGTCAGATTCCAGCGAGTCTTCACCATGAACTAAGGATCTTCTCCACAATATCCTTCAATCATAATATGTCTTATTGTCGCCTGGGGGTTGTTTGAGATTTTCATTCTCCAATTATTATGAAAATGGTCTCTAAAATTGGCCTACTTCCCGTTAAACTAATCAATGAGTGGCAACCATTCAGACACAAGACTAGTTTTAATGGGAGGTGTCCTTAAAGATGTCTTATAAAACTTGCATGCCATATAACAACATTTGGTACGAAGGTGAGTACCAATTATATCGGAGATGTCCAACCATAGTCGACTAAATTCTAGCCAATACAGCAAAAGTGTTGTAGAAAAGTCATCTCCGTTAAAAAAAGTGGTGGAGCCCATTCTTGACATTGGTAGGGCTCAGTTGATCAGACCACAACGTTGCAACCTACCAAAACCTACCAAAAACTGTGATGATAGAGCATCAGGGTCATCAAAAGAAGATGTCTACATCAGTAGAGACTTCAGCAAAGACAATCACCAAACGGTTATTAAAGGAAGGATATTATCCATGGATGGTAAAGATATGTCCACCGATTAACAGATCTGGGCCATCTAAAGGAGATGTCTACCTCTGTAGAATCCTCAGCAAAGACGATCACCCGAAATTTTGTAATGACAAGAAATTATCCATAGATGGTAAAGATATGTCCACCGATTCTTTTCCACAACTGAATACAGATGTGACCGAGTTCTTCTGCTGTACAAAGGTACCAAGTGTGGTGGTTTCTAAGCAAGAACAAATTGTACCACATATTCTGCTCTCCTCCCATTTCTGTTACTGGTTCTCCAATGATGATGCCACTGACCACCACACACGGCTTCGGTTGAGATGACGTGGTTGAATATTTCACATGACCTTTGAGTCACGTGTTTGGCTGCAGTGTCATTGGAGCTCCTGCTCTGCGCCCCCTGATCTTCCTCTTCAGGGACCCTGGGGGGAAGCTACAATCCAAATTTCTCCATCATCTTTCTATTGTATTGGTGAACTCAGGACCCCAATACGATTAAAATCTGTGATACAGAAGGGATCAATAAGTTACTGCTTAAATTGTCATGTTGGCACTTTGCAACATATAAGTGGCTTTTGGTTGTAGTTTGGGCACTCTATCTCCAAAAGGTTCACCATCACTGCTTTAGACTGTAAATAATATATTACTGCAATACTCTATATAATCGCATCATCCTGACCGACCCCAATTCTAGTGATTGTGGGGTTCCTAGCGACAACATATTTGTAACCTTTCCAGTGGATCAAAAATAAATATCCTTATTCAGAATTTGTCTCTACTAGAAGACACCCCAAAAATTACAGTTCAACAACAGTTTTTTAGCTAAACTTGCTACATAATACATATATTTGACATGGACTGGTCAACATCTACGACCTGGATAAGTGGCCAATGTTTACGTTAAAGAATGGTGTCCTTCCCAGCTCTATGGTAACTTATTTCCATGACTGTGGATGTTACCAAAAAGATAATTGAACAATTTTGACTTCTTGTTTACTCGAATGATCAAGATCATAGACAACGACTGGTTAATAAATCAGTCTAATCAGTATCTCATCTATTTTCTCAAGAAGGATGAGGACCATCTATGTAGGCTTAGAAATCCAACAGATGAGCCACTGCTTCGTTTGCCTCCAAGACAACAGTAGGTGGAATACATTTCCCTGTTATCTTTCTTTCCATATGGCAATGGACAAAAAGAAGGTCACACCATACAAAGCCAATAGAACGTGGGTGTAATGGAAAAAAAAATCACAACCGCAATAAATAAGGACGTAGGAAAGCGTATTCAAGGACACAGCTCGGCAGCATTGTTCCTGTAGCTATAAACACATACGGCAAATGTAGATGAATTAATAAAATTGAGATAAAACATATAACACTTGTCAGGACCGCACTTCGGCTGTGATAGACGTCAAAGACAGATAAAGGCAAATGCGCTCCTGCTGTCCCTGCATTTCAATTACTCTCACAGAAGACAAGTGTTTATGTAGAAAACATTTCATTTACCCACGTCGAATGAAATCAAATAGAGTTTTATGGAGAGACGAGAAGGCAAATGTGGTTCTGGAATGGGATTGGAGAAATCGAACAAGTTCTAGTAGGAAGCAATTGTCGCTAGAAATCTGGTTGTAATGATTACGGTCCCTACTCATTGGTGCCCTCTCTCTACATTGTTCCTGGTTAGGGATGTTGTACTTTCATTATTGTCTCTAGGGTGCGTTGACTATTTAGGAAACTGAATACCTTTCAAACTGCCCAGGCCCATTCTTGGATATCTAACTCTGAATATGTAATGTCTTTCTTGACCAATGCTTTAGAAATTTCCTGGATTCAGTACCAGTGCCCTATTTGGACTCAATGGGGCACATTTACTTACCCGGCCCATTCGCGATCCAGCGGCGCGTTCTCTGCACAGGATTCGGGTCCGGCTGGGATTTAAGATGGTAGTTCCTCCGCCGTCCACCAGGTGGCACTGCAGCGCCGAAAATAATCTTAACGCCCCGGAATGCACCATCCCATAGAAGGTGAAGGTGAGCGCTCCCCAAGCGACACATTTTCGGTTTTTAAATGCGGCGGTTTTTCCGAATACGTCGGGTTTTCGTTCGGCCACGCCCCCCCGATTTCTGTCGCGCGCAATCCGATCGCGTGCGCCAAAAACCCGGGGCAATTCATGTACAAGCGGCGCAAATCGGAAATATTCGGGTAACACGTCGGGAAAACGCGAATCGGGCCCTTAGTAAATGACCCCCAATGACTTCCCTCTGTCCCTTTGGTGATGTGCCTTGGTGTCCCCTATCCAGCACCAGAACTACTCCAAAAGAAAGTGATCTTATGGTTTTCCAGCAGCATAGCGGAACTCGTGCAAAAATGGTGCAAACCTGGGAAATCCCTGGTCAAGCATGCTTAGCTAAACAGTATCCATTCAATATTTGTATCTTTTAGATTATGGGAAGTACCCAATTTAAGGACTCCAATCTAACAGAGGTCTCCTAGTTACACGTGGATCTCTGAATGCTGGTACTTTAGCCCCAGGTGGCAATGAACATCTGCTGGCCATTTCACCTATAATCTAAAGAGAAGCTGGCCATACATTTGTCTTAGCCAGATGCTATTTTGACACTTTTAAACATAGTAGGCCTGCAACATGAAGGTCCACAAGAAGAAGGTCCTCAACATGTAGGTCCTCAGCAATAAGGTTCTCAACATGTAGGTCCCCAACAAGTGTTTTCTCAACATGAAGGTCCTCAAAATGAAGGTCCTCAACAGGAAGGTCTTAGGCATGTAGCTTCTCAACATGAAGGTCCTCAACTAGAGGTCTCTCATCATTAAGGTCATTAACATGAAGGTCCTCAGGTAAAATTGATAACCAGGATATCTGAGCAATCTTCTTTCAATATATTTTTTAAATAAACTCACACACAGGGCATCTAATAGATAAATCTATGTCATGTTATACCGGGTTTCTACATAAAGATCACTTTTTAGAAAATATATGAAACATTAAGCCTTATAGGTCCTTGCTGAAAAATTGTAAACCTTACCTGGCAAGATCCGCTTGTTAGATGTACTCACATCTAATAGAGGAAGTCAGTAAAGGGAAGTTCATTTTCTGCCAAATTGACACTCTCCGCTCTTAAGAGACATGCTGCTCTCGGAAGCCAGAGAATAGAATTAAAGCAACTAATGCATAGTGGCCCCCGAGACACAAACACAGCAAGAGGACCAGGAGCACTGGCAAAAGTCCCACATTGAAGGCACTATAAAAGCTCTTATGTTACAGATTCTAGAACATAGTCCTTCATAGCTCAAGTACATGCATAAATATTATATGCAGGCTTACAGAAGTCTATGAATGTATCTAGACCTGGGTAAGACTCTGAAGACCTTGGTTCTTGGACAACATGTCACGTCTTGTCCATATTAACAATAGGCAGTCTCTTATCGCAACGGATATACTATAGTAAAAAGAGAATGCCTACAAAATTGGTGGGGTTGGCAGGTAGAGATGAGGTTTGACTAAATGGTAATTCATGCTACACTTTTTTAAGTCCAAATTATGAACACCAAGAGCCTCCACTGTAATTCAATGGACTCATGTCAGGTCCTATTATGGATTCAGAAAAACACTGTGGTTTATGAACATGACTTGGCTTCAGGAGGTCCTTTCCCTGCCTTCATCAAATCCAACTTTTTGGATCAAATAAAAGATTCCATTATATTGATTATGAAGCAGTTATAATTATCTCTCAAGCCCCGGCCATTCTGGAAAAGTCAATATTATTACTTTAGGATCTCTTCAGTCAATCGTCCCCGGACCACCTGCCTGACCTATTGTCTACTAAATATATTTTTCATTTTGGCTCTCTTCTGGTGGTTCTAGACTGGAACAAAATTAATAACCATGAGCATTTGAGAATGATAGGGTTAGAGGAAAATTCCCTACTGCACCAAAATCATTGGAACAGAGCCTATTAAATGAAGCAAAAAGTCCTAATTGTTGGAGGTGGTGAAAGGTCCTCTATAACAGATACAAAATGTTCACTGATCCCAAATCCGTTTCCGTTCCGTTGTCCACTTCAGAAAATGGATAATTGAAAATAAATCACGAGGAGCCATTAACAAACTTCCCATCACAGAACAGATTTACTCTGCATATTTAATGGTCCATACTGTCAATGTTTGATAAAATAGATGTGGCACCCAGCCACAAACACAAGGTGTTCACTTTGCTTTAGTCGTCAAGCGGAGTTCAGACCATATTTGTTTAGATACTCCGAGATTTCTGACACAGCAAACTCCATATTGTGCAGACACCATTATGTCAAAAGCTGTGAGGTTCATACTGTAACACGACTGAGTAAACTCCAGCATAACAAAGCAAAACATTATTTGTTTTTACATCTGTGAGGAAAGAGATGGAAGATCTTAGACATGTTCCGACCATGGAAAGAACCATCACAGTGGCCAAACAGGAACCCTCTGTTACCAATGTGTTTTTTTCTTCTCTGATAAGGTTTTTATGTTAGGGAAGAATACCCAAGGCTACAAACATATTCTTACTATAAAAGTAACACCAGACCTATGAGAAATATCTGATGGATCTTATCATAGGAGAACAGGATCCATCAGAATTTATAGGTATCGAATCTCTTTCGAAACAATTTGTAGAATAATTCGATCACCTGACTGATTAGGGGAATCAACTGACAACTGATATTAACAAGGGACAACATATGAAAATATAAAATGGTGCAAGATGCAACACTTTACGTATACCCATTCATAAAATCGTCTCCCGAATAAAGGGAACCTTCTCCATAAGTCCCTATGTCCTTGGAGGAGTTCACCTCATGGAGAACTCTTACTACCTGACCCTAGTCAAAAGCCCGTCAGCTAAAACAGTTCCCTACATTATACCGAAGAGACACAACCATGTGGAAACAGCGCTGTCTACAGTTGGGGATCTGTTCCTTCTGGAATAGATAAACAGGTTTGGCTGTTATCCCACATCATGTCATTAGGCTTCCTGAAAGTCATGCATGATGGTAAGGGGGCTACCTAACAAGGTAGCAAAAGATGCAATGATTTTCTTGTTCCATTGTGGAAAATGTATTTGCATATATCCCTATGTTCTTGTATGGTATTTGGATAAGCATTGACCAGTTAGCTCATTCTCTTTTATCAATCTAAAAGGAAAAATTACCAAATCACTAAGTCTAAAGTGGGGCCCTAAAACAGGAGGCAACTTTGCCTCTTTTTACTGGTCATTGGCTCTTTGTACGAATTCTATTACTTTTATTTGCTGACAATGCTGTTCCTCAATAGAGGGGAGTCCTGAAAAAGTTTTTGCCACCCAATTACAGGGGATGAGACCAACTAGGGCCTCTACGGTACTCTCTACTACCATAGAGGTACTACCCTCTATGGTACTAGGTAGACCCTTTTTTCCTGAAAACAGCCCTGTAAATGGAGAGTCTACAGGAGAAACACCTGCCTAAGACTGCTGAAAGTAGAAGAATGGACAGAGCCCATTTAATGAATGATCAAGCACAGTCCCCGTAAATGAGGGAAATGTTTCTTATTGTATTCTGTAATGCAGACAAAAAAATGTTCAAATATTAGTTTTTCTAGAGTGCATGACATAAAATGAAAACATTCGTAAGGAATTATCCACTCCTCAAATCAAATCCTGTATGTGTAAACAAGATGTACCACAAAATCTTGTCAAACTGGTAAAAAGATCTCCATCTCATCAATGACAATCTAAAACACATTTTATTTTTTTACCCCTCTATAAATATCTACACTCACCTTTTTATTCCAACCTACAAATGTTCTTCATTCAGGTACATACTTATAATTCTTATTCTTTTACATCTGCTCAATACACAACTTCTCCCGTGCTGCACCTTTTCTGTGGAACTGGCTGCCTGAAAAAACTTGCTCCATCCATTGCTATGCCAACATACATGACCTATGCCTAGAGTCTGCACAATTTATTTTTACATTCTGTCCTCAACCACTGGTCCTTCCACATCATACCATGTCCAAATCCTTCTGTCCTCAACCACTGGTCCTTCCACATAATACCATGTCCAAATCTTTCTGTTCTCAACCACTGGTCCTTCCACATCAGGCCATCTCCAAATCCTTCTGTTCTCAAACATGGGTCCTTCCACATCAGACCATGTCCAAAAATCCTTCTGTTCTCAACCACTGGACCTTCCACATCATACCACGTCCAAATCCTTCTGTCATCAACCATTGGTCCTTTCCACATCATACCACATCCAAATCCTTCTGTTCTCAACCACTGGTCCTTCCACATCATACCACGTCCAAATCCTTCTGTCCTCAACCACTGGTCCTTCCACATCATACCATATCCAAATCCTTCTGTTCTCAACCACTGGTCCTTCCACATCAGACCATCTCCAAATCCTTCTGTTCTCAACCACTGGTCCTTCCACATCAGACCATGTCCAAATCCTTCTGTCCTCAACCACTGGTCCTTCCACATCAGACCATCTCCAAATCCTTCTGTTCTATACCATGGGTCCTTCCACATCAGACCATCTCCAAATCCTTCTGTTCTCAACCACCGGTCCTTCCACATCAGACCATCTCCAAATCCTTCTGTTCTCAAACATGGGTCCTTCCACATCAGACCATGTCCAAAAATCCTTCTGTTCTCAACCACTGGACCTTCCACATCATACCATGTCCAAATCCTTCTGTCCTCAACCACTGGTCCTTTCCACATCCAAATCCTTCTGTTCTCAACCACTGGTCCTTCCACATCATACCACGTCCAAATCCTTCTGTCCTCAACCACTGGTCCTTCCACATCATACCATATCCAAATCCTTCTGTCCTCAACCACTGGTCCTTCCACATCATACCATATCCAAATCCTTCTGTTCTCAACCACTGGTCCTTCCACATCAGACCATCTCCAAATCCTTCTGTTCTATACCATGGGTCCTTCCACATCATACCATCTCCAAATCCTTCTGTTCTCAACCACTGGTCCTTCCACATCAGACCATCTCCAAATCCTTCTGTTCTCAACCACTGGTCCTTCCACATCAGACCATCTCCAAATCCTTCTGTTCTCAACCACTGGTCCTTCCACATCAGACCATCTCCAAATCCTTCTGTTCTATACCATGGGTCCTTCCACATCAGACCATCTCCAAATCCTTCTGTTCTCAACCACTGGTCCTTCCACATCAGACCATCTCCAAATCCTTCTGTTCTCAACTACTGGACCTTCCACATCACACCACGTCCAAATCCTTCTGTCCTCAATCACTGGTCCTTCCACATCATACCATATCCAAATCCTTCTGTTCTCAACCACTGGTCCTTCCACATCAAACCATCTCCAAATCCTTCTGTTCTATACCATGGGTCCTTCCACATCATACCATGTCCAAATCCTTCTGTCCTCAATCACTGGTCCTTCCACATCATACCATGTCCAAATCCTTCTGTCCTCAACCACTGGTCCTTCCACATCATACCATGTACAAATCCGTCTGTCCTCAACCACTGGTCCTTCCACATCATACCATGTACAAATCCTTCTGTCCTCAACCACTGGTCCTTCCCCACTGTGTTGGCTCATGTTCTTCCTGTCAACAAAAGGCTGGTCCACAGGATGCAATTTAGAATGTAAGATCCTATGAGTCCTTTAATCTAAATAAAGATTATTAATGTAATCCCTCTACTCTTCTCGGAGATTTACATGTAGACGACGTAATCTCAACATGATATAACGTCTTAGGCAGTGCCATGTTCAGTACATACCTCCACGTGTTCTCATTGTTACTCCCATGCTGGAGAGAACCTCACATACATAAGAAATTCCAATAATGTGAGTTCCATCTTTAT